>NW_028277058.1:21957045-22260075 GCF_059951505.1 Python bivittatus | reverse complement strand
AGGTTTGCTGTCTTTGGGGGGCGGGGAATTCTTCAACTTGCCTTCTTTGGGCAACACTTGGATTAAAAATAATGAACTGCTTCACAATGAAGAATTAATTCATAGGTTAAAATGGTAGATGTACTGCCAGTTTTTATTACAACAATAAAACCAGATACCATGGTACACATGTTGATTTCATGTGTATTTATATAATTGCATGCAAAAAATATATAGAATTACTAAGCCTGTGTGGATCGTATCTAAGCTGCCTCTGAAAATGCTCTACCTCTACAAAGTATGAAGGCACATGTGGTCCAACTCAGTTGGCTGCCTGGATTCTTTAGGGTGACTTCTGCTCATGCACGTGATCAGAAGCTACTTTTAATAGTTCAAAGTGAGGGTGGGTAGAACACTCCTTAGATTCAATTCCATTGCACAAATGGAGTACTCTAGTGAAGCTGCAATCAAAGCAAAATGCCCCTTCAAAGATGTACATGCTATAACAATTACCACATCTGTAGCTCTCTGACACTATATTGTCATGTTTGTGAGGACCAGAGAATCTTCTTTAATGGATCAGAATAGCTGCTTTGCTATCCTTTTCTCCTTTCTTCATTCTTTCTTTTCCTTTCCTTCCAGTACTACCACTGTCCTGTATTTAGAAGCACTCTACCTTTAGAAAGGCTGTCTAGCTGGCACGTACTGTGAAATAAGGCATTGTAGCAGCTGGAGTGTCATATCATGATAATCTGAATTATTCCAATCAATCAGGGACTACTTTAGGGGATATGTAGCTGATAAAGACACTGGCACAATGAAAGCATAAAACTTCCTACTACAATTGTCTATGGCAGCAACCTTGAATGGGCTGATAAATTGCATTTTGTTATTTTATTTTTTGTTAAATGTATACTCCACTTTTCTGCACTTATAAGCACTCAAGACAACATCGTTTCACTATAATCAGAGTGCATTGCTTCACTGGCAATGTTTTAAACTTCATCCGTGCCACAAGAAACCAGACTTTTGTCCTGCAACGTGGCAACAACTGTGCCTCTGATTTCAAAATGCAAGCAAAACCTAAAATAAATTCTGCTGATCATAAATAATCTCCTATTTCCTGGCAGGTAAATGTGGATGGTGATGATGATGACGTAACTGGTTTGTAAGTTCATATAGACATATTTAAGTGGGAAACTAAGGGAATTAAGTAGGGCATTAGAAGGGAAAGAAAGGTAGTTTAAAAAGGGAGTGAAGAAGCAGAAGCAGAGGAAGTAGCCCAGAAAAGGGATTGAGGGTTCCTTTTAATCCTGGCATCCCTTATTTCACACTTTAAGCAAAACTGATTTGGGAAATAAAAGTGGTGTGAGTGGCATGCACCCAGGAATGAAAGAAATGGAAAGGGAGGGATATCACACCTTTTCTTGTTTTAGTGAAAACTGATTTTTATTACGAAACTTTGATGCAACGCTATCCATCGGTATATAAAAAATACATAACCAAGAAAGAATTGAATTGCTGATAAATAAATTAATACCATTTTCTAGCACTAAAAGGGCATGCTCCCTAAAAGCTAAAGAAGCTATAACAATTATTCCATTATATTTGATACTTACATGCAATTTTGGGATGCATAATAAAGATAATGAGTAGAAAGACCTTCTGACACATTGACAGCAGACAGTTTCGAATAACCTCTAGTAATTTACGAAGCACAACATCAAGTGCAGACTAAATACCTAGTGAGACAATAATAGAATTAGGGCGGTAATTATGAGAATGATTTACAGTAATGCAATGACTTATTCTTTTTAAAAAAAGAATCAAGTTTAGCATTATCTTTTTTGCTTTAAAATGTTTGGGGATACATTTTATAGCCTTAGAATAGTACATAATTTTGAACAAAAAATAAATTATTTCCTGACTCTTTTAAAAATAGTCTTTAGAAGCTGCACATTTATCCTTAATCTATGAAGGATTCTAATAACAGTGAAGCTGGCCAGTTCTAGACTTCCCACTGATTCCTCTTGACCTTCAGTCAGAGAAGATAATTCTAGGTAAAATACAGAAAAGCAGAAGGCATTCCTCATACTGATTTTTTACTTCACTTTTACTCCTCTCCTGCTTCTTGCTGCCTTCTATACTATTCCAAAACATCAAGTCAGTGAGATCGCAAGGGGGAGTAGGAGGAAACTACCACCACTTAAAATATTCAGAGCAACCACTAGCTAACAAAAACAGTATAAAGCTAGATTGGTTCCCAGTCTGAGACGGAATAAAGCAGCTATCTGTATTATTTTAAAAATAAAAAATACAAAGTTAATAGAATTTACTTCAGTGTGATTATTTAACTTTCATAGAACCATAGAATGTAAGTGTTAGAAGGCACCTTCTGCCCAATGCAGGAATCTACCACTTTATCTCATCTTGCACTGAAGGAGGTGGGGGGGGGGGGGAGTGGGAGAGAAACAAGCTGCTTTTCATATGCATAGATCTTCTGTAAGGACAGAAACAAACAATATCATTGATCAGTTGATATTAAACACTTGCCCCTTGATTATTGATCAACTTTTGTGATAATTATTTACTGAGCACAAGGCATGGATTATAGAAATGTTAAATATAAATTTGGAAGAGGGCAGAAGGAAAAGAAGACAGGCTCTAAACAGATTCTGAAAGACATTATTGGATTTTTCAGAGGAGCACTGACGTATTTCAGTAATTCCCAAGTAATCTACAGTTGTGAAAGCATACTGTACAGGTAAATCCAAAATTTTGACCAAAAACAAAGTTATGAGAAGAAAATCTCATGGGCACGAATCTTGTAGACAGGAACTACATAAACACTTCACATAATGTGAAGGATATCATGTAAATAGTTAATGTATGCTCTGTAATGTAGAATTTCTATAGATCAGCTGTTAATAAAGTTAACATCCAGGTAGACTGATGTCAGTTAGAGGGGGAGTTTGGACAACTGAAGTCTGGAGAAAATATTTCTAAAGTAGTCAAAGAAAGAGGTCTCTTCACCCTAAGGATAGCACCTGGTGAATTCGGGAAACAAGAGGATTAGGTAAAGAAACACAGCATTTTAGTTTTCTGAATGTATTAGATTTCACAGCAGCTATCAGCGCTACTATATCCGAACTGCAAAGCTCTGGGTTTAGCTTTTTCTGTATCTTTTTCATTGTCATCCCATGTTTGTCTGGATTTCTGCAACCAGCATCATATACAATAATTACTCTTTGAATGTGACCTTATTCGCTGTGATCTAAACAATAAACACTGCTTTAGAAATTTGGAAATGCTATTGTTTAAAGCCCACAAAGCTATTTATTCTCGCTCCAACAAAAATTATATTGGTAGAACAAGTTAAAGAATAATTTAAGAAGAAAGAAAGTTCAAGCAATAAGAGGGAAGGGGAAAGCTTAGCAGAGCACCTATATGTACTAACACGCTAGGGATGCATACTGGTTTCATCTGAATCCAGAGTTAGGTTTGTGGCTCTCCAAGGCAAAGTAGGATTGCATGAACATACTAGAAAACTGAGACCAATATAGAAGCAAGGTGTGATTTGCCTAATGACCAGGGTTATCATATTTATCTCATCAAAACAGGATATTCTGGAAAAGGTAGTATAATTGTTTTGGTGTCTACCAACTGATATTGTGTTAAGATGTTGCATATAGTGTATATACACATTACCAAAGCATAAGCATGTAGAATGAGAATATACAACATGAGTATATCATAACCAATGTATTACATTATATTAGAAATGAGTTGGCAATGGGGGAACCTTGTGGGTCACCTCTAAATTAGAAGTTCTCAACTTGTGGCTCACAACCTCCTGAAATTTGCAAGCAGATTTGCAAGCAGGTTTGTGGATCACAACGCCACTGTGCCTGGAGATGGTCAATATTCACTGAATAGCAGGCACTGGGCAGGACCATGTGTGGGATCCATCTAAGGCTCTCCTTCAACAGCCTTTGCATATTACATATTTTTCATTGCACTTGCACTCCAGTGTGTTTGTTTATTTACAGGATTTATATGGCTGCCTATCTCATATAATTATTCTAGCTTTGACTTCAGTTTTGGCTTCCAGCCTATACTATTAGCATCCTGCTCAAATTAATAAAATCCTCAAGTGTTGTCAGCCAATCTCTGGGAACAACAATGTTCGGGCAGATTAGCTGTTAGTGTACAGAAGACAATCCCTCTCAATCCCTTTGATCATGCAAAATTGCATTGGTTACTCCATTGGCTTGGCCCAAATGAATAAAAAGGCTTCTATAAAAAGGAAATCATCAAACCCTTATCTACACCCAGATGTAATTCACCCAGGATCAGAAAGCCTAAGACGAACATTACTGTTTTCTCCATGTAAACTCTTCATTCTCCACAAAAGCCACTGGCAGAAAATCTGGCTAATTGCTGGAACTGGCAGGAGTGCCTACCAATATGTATTTGCCTTTTCCTAGATTGGGGCCTTTTGTGCTGGCAATCTGTGAAAAACAACCCTATATTCAAGAACAGAACTGTGCACTGGAGGTAACTTATGGTTTGGCTGTTGGTCCATGAAATCAGCATTACAATTAAATTGCAGCACTTTGAAATGTGCTTTATCCTTCCTACTGAATGCAGTGAGTAAACAAGCTTGGGACTGTTCTGTGCCCCTTATATTTTATTTTGGAAGCAGAGCAAGGAAGGGTCAGTTTTTGCTACTTTTTAATGAGGGACTCCCGTTTAATAATTTGCACATAACACTATGAATCCATTAGAAACTGTTTGTATTTGTATGTTTGAACTCCCTCTGCTAATTGCCTACATCTGAGGCTGTCCATCTCAATTTGGTTAAAAGAAAAGTGCAAAAAGTCAACGTGTTCCATTAAGCGGATTTCACATTTATTCCTTCAGATAAGTTGTTTCATTATTCAGGGAAATAGACAGCTCTACATTATCAGCTCTCCTGATTAATGGAACAGTTTGATTCAAGGAAATAAATATGAAACTCTCATTAATAACTTTTGAGCTTGTATAAAATGTGTGCTCTGTCTAGAGACAGGCAGTGCTGTAAGTATCAAGTGGGAAGATAGTGATGATATTCTATTGATTTAATTAAATCCTAACAGCCCTTTTTAACCAGTGTTCATAAGCAAAACTGAAGATAACTACTAAAACGATTTGAATTATACTGCTGCAGTGTAATGAAAGTATGAAATTATTACTGACTTCAAGACCCTCTAGACCCTTGTATCAGAGAGGAATCAATATGGCATAATCAAACTCTCCTGGAAATTCCAATTTAAGAAGCAATGACTTTTTGGATTTTCAAAGGCAAAATATTTGCTTTAGTGTCAGATCATAAAATAAGAAAGTTGGAGGAGTCTTCTCTGTTTAATCCACAATAAATCTTTGCAGCTTCTGTTGCAGCTAGCCAGGAAATTTAAGCTAATATTGAAAATGGAAAAAGTATGGCATGAGGAAAATTCAGTATAAGCATATAGGCAGCTTGGCAAGTTTACCAACGGGAAATTCCAATTTATAATGACATGATTAAAATCAAAAGCCTGAGCAGGATTAAGTATATTCTATAAATCTATGGTATTCTGGTTTACTGAATTAACCCAGTTGCCTGAGTTTTCATAGTTCACTGCACCATACACTAATCACATGGCTATTTTTACACATGGAGTATGGAGTCACACACTCACCAGTTACCATTTTAACCTAACATGGTGTGTGAATTCAGCCACAGTTTCCCACCACATGGATAATCTACACTAGGGAGAATGTTTTGGCTGCAACTATAGAAGGCACATAATACTTAAATTAGCACCCTGTTGACAAAAATTGGCATATGAACTTCCTTAAGTAGAATCAAGCTAAGTTGATTGGTTAATAAGTCTCATGCAAACTTAAAAAATAAAAAGCTGTGACCTACTTAAATGCATTTATTGTCGCTCATTTTCCCTCTGGGTATGGGGACAAATATCTCCTTTCCTTAATGAGCTCAGTGTGAATTTTTTCATCAGCTGTTGCTCCTTTAATTTCTTTGACTAAATTTATATTATCTATGTATATGGGGATGTGAACATTCTTCTCCTAGAATGCTTTAGGTGACTTCAATTAGAGGCTAGTGAATTTTACCTTACAATTAAGAAAATAATTAAAAAGAAAATTGGAAAGCACAGCAAGGGAGAACAACATGGTATAAGGAATCTTAGCATGGCCTCTGAAAAAAAAGTATATCTGTTGAAATTCTTTGAAAAGAGGCTTAAAAATGAGAAGCGGGCCAGTATATTGCTAAGCCTTCAAGTTTTTCACCAGTCTTCTGAATAAGTATTCATGAAAGACAGTAAAGTAAAACTGAGTATCCGAAGGCTATACAAGATATAGAAACCTGATTTTTTTTTTTTTTTTTTGGTAGGACTCAGTTAAGGAAAGTGTTTGGATAAATGACAGTTGCTAGGAAAAAAAAAGATTTATGAAGTATCTTCAGGATTTGACAATACAAGCTAGACCATATTGCTCAATTAATTTAGAGGCCTCCAGGCAAAATGTGTTAAGCTTAGTGCACTCATCTGATCAAGCTGTAGAATTTCCTGAAGTACAGTTTATACCAAATTGCTTTCCTAGACTTTCACTGTTATGACAAATACCCCGTATTGCCTTGCTAATTTTACAGATATTGCTTAGGATGTAGTTTAAGCCACCTCCAAGGCTCTACATGGTAAAATATAAGCTTTGAAATAAATGAATACAATAAAAGTATTTGTCACAGAGTGAATTACTTTCCTCAAATAATTAACATCATGGCTGCAAAAATTATCTAGAAAGAAGTGTATGCGTGTGTGTTTCTGATAGAAAAATGCTAACTAAACAATGAACAATAAATCATTGTAGCCCCTGCCATAGAGAACCAACACAGATGTACAATCAGTGTCTGGGGAATATATCCTGTTTGCTTCTAGGGCCAAAGTAAGTGGTACTTACATTGCTTGTTTAATATCTTCTTTAAATATGAACTGATAATTCAATTTTATTTATTTATGGCAGTGTTGTCCAAACTTGGCCACTTTAAGATGAGTGGACTTCAACTCCCAGAATTCCCCAGCCAGCATGGCTGTCTGGGGAATTCTGGGAGTTGAAGTCCACTCATCTTAAAGTGGCCAAGTTTGGACAACACTGATTTATGGCCAAAAGGCCCAAAAGCAAGTTACCAATATAATCTAAACTTGGCATTAGATAAAACAATTTAACAAATAAAATATTTAATAAATATTACATAATACACTTAAAACCCCAACCATAGATTTCTTACTAAAAATCTTGTTTTTATAGCCATAGTTAAAAATCTGGCTGTTGCCACTGTAATCTCAGGATTTTTATCTGCAAGTAAAATGTTTACATACTCAGAAGTATCTCTTCCTGGTTTAGATTTTAAAACAGGCCAGATAACTTCCTGCTGAAGACTTCTAAAATTCACAATACAGTAAAATATGATCCACCATTTCACGAGCAGTGCCGTTATGGGGACAAAATTTTTGAGAGATGGGAATTTTTTAAAATCTACCAGACAGCATATTTGATAGCAACACATTTAATCTGGCTTTTGAAAAGTCTATTCTGTATTTATTTAAATATAAGCTATTCAGATGTTTAGGGAGTTGAAAAATATATCTGTAGTTAATTCCAAAAGTTACCCTGACTCGTCTGCCCCCCTGCCCCAGCTGCGACTGCCCAAGCACTCAGAAGTCTTGGGGTGTCATTGGTCAGAATTCTGGGAGTTGAAGTGCTCAGATCTGGAAAGTGCACTGGTTGAGACATGCTGCTTGGACATATGCAAATCTAAGGGAAAAGTTGACATGTCATGGGGTAGGGCTTCCCAGTGTGGTGCATCCACCCAACCTAGTGAGCCACAAACTTGCCAATAACATTTTAGTCTACTATTGAATGAGGTAGTGTGGGAGGTATGCTGACAAGCCCTTCCCATATGACATGTTCACTCACAATCTTATTTCCATCTTCCATGCCTTCTGCACTGACAGCCTGTCCAAGTACAGTAGGTTTACTTTGACTCATAGTATCCTCAGCTCTGCAGTTACTATAGGACTCTGTGCATCACAAACATTCAGAAAACTGGTTTCATTGAGAAAACCATGCTTAAGTTAACATGGGTAAATGTGTTATAGGAAAATGACAAATATTTTATAGCATAATGTGTGCTTACTATATACATTAAGTAGTAACAGTGTAACACATATTTAATGAACATTTGCATTTTAATGGGAAAAGATTATTGTTGAAAGTGAATCCTAGTTTGCTGAATTAATCAATTTTGCAGGTATAGGGTTGCTATAAATTTATACTTAAAAAGGTAATTGAATATATTATCCAATAAATAATAACAGAAAATGAGATGGGGATGAGCAATAGGTACAATGAATTGAGGTAAAAGTCATGTGGCTTGAATTTTAATATCAGGTAATCTAATTCTTGCAGCAGAAAACAATTGTTTGTGCTTTCCTGAATTCTGAAATATATTTTCCACCCAAAATATATGAAGGGAACATTACATAGTAAATGTATGTAACAGAATAACTTGCTTTAACAACACTATATATGAACATTCATATAAATAGAGAGGTTCTTAATGCCAAACCATGCCGTGTTGGTCTAGATCCTGAAATCTAGGAAGTCCTGAAATGACCTCCAGGTATAAAACAGAGGACAAATGCTTTAAAAATGTTCCACAGCCAGTCAATCAGTTCTGACTGAAACAGCTCTACAGCCTAATGTTTAAAAACATGTCAAAAGCACATGGACAAATCAGATGCTTCCTTGGGTAGGCTGCAAAAATCTGTGTGAATCAAAGAGTTAGCATTCTTTGGCAGTTGAGGTTTTTGCAGCCTAATCTGGTACCCTTGGAGCATTATAGCTGATGAGGGTGTTGCAGTAGTGACACAGTTAGGTTTATTACTGGTTTATTGACCTCTTTGACTGCACAGCCAAAAAGGCATCATCTGATTAATTTTACTGCTTCCTCTTTGTGGAAAAATTTCATTAGGGCTACCAGATCTAGGCTGCTAAATCTGGATGACCAGAAAGTGGCAGCAAGGAGTCATTTTTCAGTATTTTGGACAACAGATCTGGTTCAATCGCAATTTCAAACCCTTTGTGGCCCAATTAAAATCATTTTTCCAGGATTTGTCTGTCAGCAAGTGCTTCTTTGAGTTCTTGTAATCTTATGCTTGTGTCACCAATGGTAGGATCTAGGCAGCCTGTCTTCTATTATCCTCTTTATCAATCATCCTCAATTTTCCCAAGCATCAGAATATTATCCAGTGATTATTGCCTTCACAATAGGTGTGTAAAATATCAAAGCTGTAGCTTCATTGTTAGTGGTTCCAGAAAGTAGTCTGGTTTTATTTTATCTAGTACTGAATGATGTGTTCTTCTTTTGGGCAAGGGAATTCAAGAATTCTCTTTAGCATTACTTAGTTCAAAAATATTTTGTCTTCTTTCAGCCTTTCTGATGATCCAATTTTTCCAGCCATTTTTTACAATGGTGAAAACCAAAGTGTTTGACTTAAAATAGGTGTTGTAAGGCACATTACAGACTGGTTTTTAACATGACAATCCTACGGGTTAACTAGTTTGTTATTGAAAAATGGAAGGGAAGAAGAAGCTGAAGGAGAAGTGGTCTGGGCTATCATTGGCAGTTTGTGGGGTAGCCTATTTAATATTGGAATAGCCAGGGAAAATGGTCTACCAGAGAGCAGCATTTCCATGATCTCATTGCATACCAGACTCCATACAAAATAGTGCCTTGCATCAGGTGGGTATGCAGACTTTTTTAAAAATGCAAACTAATGAAACAGGAGGGAATTAACTTTTATTTGCAAAATTCCAAAGAATATAGAAAGCAAAAGAGACAGAGTCATCCATTTCTAATATTTACTTAGTAGCTGTAGTCATTCACCATTCTTAAAATAGCTTCTCAAAATGTAATGGAAGAGAATACTTTCCAATTAGGAGAACAGATGACTTCTACTGTTGTGTCAATATAGTATTGCTAGTTGAAAAGCCCAACTGCATTAGGGGGTTATACCTTTCTATTTCTGCCTGCTGCACACACTGGGGGAGACTGCCACTGTTGCTGACTTCTTTAGGTTTAACTAATGAATAGCCTACTTCCTTAGTTTATCAATTCATGTTATCTTTCACTCTTAACATATGATCTGTTTTCTATCTCTCTTAGCTTTATTTAGCTTTCTATCTATCTCTAGTCTAGCACTGCCTATGTTGAAGTCCCATATCCTTTCTACCAACTTTCTTGATATGGCTATCTGGCATAATTCTCTATTTTATGGTTAAACACATCTGTAAGTTGTAGCCAGTTCCAGTATTGCTGCTGTGGGCATGACTCATTGGCTACAGTGCTAGCCTCCACAATAGGTGCACTCTTTCTCTCTCTGCCTTACTGCTGCCTTAACTCCAGTCCTGTGCACAACTGAATGGCGACTGGCAGTTGCCCATTTTTGCTCAAGGCTGTCTTTGGCCTTCTTTAAAACAATTGCTTGGCACTCAGGGGAGGAGAAGGAAGGATTAACCTCTCTCTTCTCCTTGCCTTGTCCCTTCCTGGGACCCAGCCCATCTCTGCCAAGCTTATGCTTCTCTGCTGAACTTTTCTTGGTGCCACTTGGCCTTACAGCTGAATGATGAGGACCAAAGTCATCCATCTTCCATTGGCTTCCTCAGGCTATCTGCTGGCTGGCATTCAAGACTGCGTCTCTGCAAGGGAGGCATATATTCTGAAAAGAAAAAAAAAACATATTTATAAGATGACCAGAATGTATGAGAAAGAATACAAGTCACTTTGTTGCCCCAGTCATCTTTTAACACAGGTCCAAGTTCATCTTCAGCCATGGAAATTCTTATTTTCCAAAATGGCAAGATTATGGTCATGCTCTAGAATTCTTCAGAGGAATTGTTTAAGAACGAAGAAGTAACATTAGTCTTGGTTCAGCATTTTCCAAGGCCTAGTTGAAGAACATTTTTTTATTTGGGTGGATTAAAAATGGCACTAAGATATTAGGAAGAATCTGAAGAAGAATTTCAAGGATGCTAATAGACTCATTTAAAACAAAGAAATATTTTTGTTCCTGAAGTATGTTCTAATGCTTTATAATGTTATATATTCTGAACAACCATAGCATCTAATTCACACTCCAGCAACTAGGATTCCCATTACAAAACTGTTGGAATATTTGTTAACACTGAAGAAAACCAAATGAACATTCAGGTACTTTTTCAAAGCAACGTAGCAAACACAAGTGAGAGTGACATTTAAGCAGATCCTATTTAAGACTTTGACAGATCAATTTTCATTTTGTGATATAGAGTGCAGAGCCTCTTTTGTATTTTATTATTATTTTTTGCCTTGTTTTCTTCCCTCCTTCAATACTTGTTCATGTTTCAAAGAAATCTTTCCGAGGCTCTGAATAGTATAGAGATAGTGCAATTTAGCTGCCATGGTGCAATCTTTGAAATTCAGCGCATACGATCGAGAGCATTTCCACACATGACATGTAAAGTACCACTGAACTTCTCTTGTACCATTTGTGAGAGCAATTCAGTGTTCTTTATTCAGTATATATAAAGTAAAAAAAAAAAATTCAAAATCTAATGATCGTACAGCTTTTTCATTGTGCAGCCGTTTGGGAAAATGTCTTGAATTTTAAAGGCAAACTTAGCTACAAGGTGAACTATTATGCCGTGTAACTCACCAAGTAGCAGCGGTGACGGGATCTGTTAAAATGTTTCTGTGGGTTGTGCCTGCCACTTCTGTGAATTGCAGAAGTGATTTGCATAGGATTCCAGCTGAGAGTAATAAAGACGATCACAGAGCAGGTTCCAAACTAATAGACCTCCAGCACATAGGTAGATCCAGTAGATGTTTTATAGCCACATGAATATTTCAATAAATGTTTAGGAAACCTTGGGTATTGTTAGCCACTAAAAAAGCCGCTATTAAGGCTGCAAACCTCTGTACACTAATCACTAATCCTGAATATATTGGAATTTATTTATGAATAACCCTGAATCATCTGTAGTTAAAAAGGTCCCTGCAAAAACAAGCATGATCGTCAAGTGTACTGGATTGGACGTGTTTATTCATATATATGTATATATACTTGCAATGGATATTTCCCAGCAGAATCTTATAAGGTGCATTAAACAATTATTTGTTATATTTAAAAATTATTAGTTACAGATGTATAATTCCCACTGGATACTGTAATCCATTAAATTGTGCCATAACTCAATAAATTTGTGAAATTATAATTTTCTAACAAGAATTTACTAGTTCTCCCATTACTAGTTTTACCTATCACTTTATGAGTAGAATGGCCTGATTAAAGGACAGCCAGGAGATAATATGTTCACAAGCATCCCATATGATGTTCATCAGCATTTCATGGGCAATGTCCTTTCTTCCCTTTGTCCTATTCTGAAAAGTAAGAGGATCTACATTTTTGTAAAGTGGCCAACACTAGCACTGTGGGATCCAATCAAATGACATCCACATTCTATACAGCACAGAGGCTTTAGCCTCTTCAAGTATTCACCTGAACATATGGAGAGAGTCATACTGGGTGGAAATGGGATGATGTATGCAGTTCATTGTCCTACTCTATCTGACCTCTAACTTTGCAGGTGGAAAGTCTGAAGGAGAACTGTTCTGGACATAAACAGTGTTCTCCATGCAAACTGAAAACCTAATGAATTAGGATCTCATACAGTGTAGGAACCCTGGAGTTTGGAAGTTGGACAGAGAAAGGAGTGGATGTCTGAACTTCCCCTATGGCATGGCAGGAAATATTTCTCTGGAAATTTAACCAGCACTAATGAGCGAACAGCGAAAGAATGAAAGACAAGACTCAGATGTTGCTTTTATTGAAAATACAAGAATCTCTAAAAATGAAGATCAGCTATTGCAGAATCAGACAGTCAAGTTCATGATTTATGATAGCCTCAGGGTTTCTCTCTCTCCTGCCCCTATGGATAATGCCCTTTGGCCATTCATTTCTTGGCCCTTGATATAGAGGGCTATGAAAATGTGTATTGATAATGGTCCTGTCTGGTCTCAGGCTCTTTAATTCTGCCTGGCCAGCTTCAGCACATAGTGGACCCAGCATCAAGCTCCAATCTCTATTCAACTGGAAGGGTTCCACATTTTCCTGTTGTATAATTTGTGACATGTTGCAGATACAGAGCAATCAATGAACACTTCTTGCTTGTTCCAGTCAATGAATTAGTCATTAGGTGTGGCCAGTCCCAGCTGAAGAGTACAATTCATGTCAAATAAATATATTGGATCCAGCCAGCAAAAAATGAAAATACATTATGTATTCTAAGTTTCTTTGATTGGTATTAAGTTAGTATGGGAATAAGAGATAATATATTTACTTTAAATATTGCCACTGTGACTGAAAGGCATGATCACCCTAGAACGTTTCTGTAGAAACAAAAAAAAAATGTAAAGAATCCTTCTACAACCCTTCTGCATGTGGAAGTTTGTAAAGGGCTTCAATCTGAAATGTATGGTCCAGATTCTGAACAACCTATTGCACTGTTTAGATGTTCCTCATTAACTGTCAGTTCTCCCATAACTACAATTTAGCTGGAAAAAAAAAAGACTTTTCTTAAGCTAATTAGATCCACAGTCTAACAACAACAATAATACTTTGATTCTGATAATCTTCCATTTTGCTCAGACAATGTTCATGAGTGCTGAGAACCAGGAATAAAGAGGCCACTTAAACATGAACACCCAATGTAACTCCAAGTGGATTTGCCTCCTCATTTGCTAATCTTTGCAGAATATGTATACGGTGTGTCTGTGGTTAATGAATTGGCATTCCACCTTTCACTTTAGCTTCCAACTTTCTGTACAAGATCTAGCTGGGCACATGGCTCATTTTTTTGTACAAGCCTAGCTGTAAGAAACTCAGTAAGGTATTTGATAAGTGTATACTCTTTGCTGAGGTCACATTTGACATAGTAATTCTGAAAGTAGGGATCTGAAGTGGTGAAAACACAGAGAGGAAATCTTTCTCCAAGAAAAGATTTTCCTACTTTGCCTTGGTTTTTAGAAAAGAGAAAAAAAAGCCTTTGGTTTTGCCTAAAGTTCTTTCCAGGTACCCAGGCTACTATTTTCATTTATAATTAAGATTATAATTTGAGCCATGTTTAACTGGTTTATGGATTGTGAAACTTTTTAACTTTGATTTGCATATGCTCCTAAACTGCTTTTATTTGCTAGAAGGATGCCTATAAATATTTTTTCAGTAATTTCTAGATCTATTTTCTTTCCCCAGCTTTGCACAGTTATAAAGGAGAGCATCAAGGAAGTATGAGAGAATGCAGAATTAGCTGTTGGCAAGTCTGAATACAATCTATATTTGAGAAGCATAGATTTTAGCAAGAAAGGAATTTCTTTCCACAAAGGAAAATTGTTGAATATATGCAGAGAATTGTCTAAGAACTAACTCTCCCTTCTCTTCTTCTGGCTGAACATGAGCTTGTAAGATCACATTTGAGTGTGTGGAGATTTCATCCTAATGGACACCATCAGGCTAAATTCCACAGAGTCTGCTTTGAAATATACCCCTAATTGACATTGTCAACACTACACATTTGAACTCTGAGTAGGTCAAAAAGTGGGTCAGCCCAAGAGTCTTTTTGCAGATTTAATGAGCAATTTTTCACTTATTTTGAGGGCACAAAGGCATATTTGAAAAACCAGGCCAGGCTAAATCAAAACTGACATTTGGTCAGTTTCTGCCCATATAGTGGCCATTAAAGAAGCTTTCTGCAGCACTCTAATCCATGTAGTAAAGTATGCAGTACTTACAGGGCAAACCACAAAACAGAACAATTTATGTTCTATCAAAATGCTAGCATTCTTCGGTAATGGGGGTACTTGCAAAATTAGATACTGCATGCAGGGAAACCATAATAATAAAAAGACACATTTCTTTAAATGGTATCTATTTCAGTAGTAGCAGGAAAAAATATATTAAATGTGCTATTAATCAGTCAGTGATTGTGCAGGTGGGGGTAACCCAAACATAACAACCTATACAGTCAATTGTCAGATCATCGGTTATCTTTACTCTTTTGTTATAGACTATTTTCTATACAGTAATGGGCTCCCTAGTGAAAAGGTATTAAATTAAATAGTGAGCAACAAATTACTAATTTCTCTAAGATGAACTGACAATCAGCAGCTTTCCCCAAGCTGGTGCCCTCAAGACATACCATATTACATTTTCCATCAACTTACCCATCTGGGAAAGTGATGAGAAACAGATAGTTACAGTGATTAGGACAGGTGCCCAGGTCAAAGATGACGATCATGATCATGATCATGATATTTCCATAGCTGTTGATCTCACATATGCGGCTTACAATAAAACAGATAAAATACAGAATATAAAAAATAAAACACATAGCAGCCAAGCATCATCCAGATAACTATCAACACAGCTAGAAGTCAGGGTCTGTCACAAACCAGGGCCCCAGGCTCAGGCACAAACCAAGTTTTCAAGTCTTACAGAAGGCCAGCAGGGACAGGGGCAATCTAATCCCCAGGGGATTGATGTTCCAAAGGGCGGGTGCCATGGCAGAAAAGGCTTTCCTTCTGGACCTCACCAGCTGACACTCCTTCACTGATGGTATCCAAAGCATGCCCTTCCTGCCAGATTGGTAGGACAGGTAGAGATAATTGGGCAGATATGGTCCTATAATAACCCAGTGCCAAGCCATGAGGGGCTTTGAGGATGACAACCAGCACCTTGAATTGCACCCGGAAGCCAATGCAGCTTGCAGAGCAGTGGTGCACATAAACTGAGTAGCCAGCGCCATTAACTATCAGTTAATTGACTATGGGGTCCCTGTTGTTGTTCCCACAAGGAGTCAGTTATATCTGGAGGATTCTTATGAGCAATATGACACCAGAGTGGGGAAGATCCAAATGTTATACGTAGGATGAAGCAGGAGGAACTCCTAATTGCTCCCACCTCTGAGCAGCCCTCAGTATTACTCTTTTAAATTTGTCACAGATAGGCAGTGATATTGTTAGGTTCAGTCCAAGAATCACCATGAGACAGTCCAGAAATCAGCTCAGCTTCTTTATTAGCTTGCACCTAATAGACAGAAACTCGCCAGACTAATTCTAATCCCCAACAACAGCAACTATAACCATCGTGCCCTTAGGGAGGGGCCAGTCTCTTTCTCTTGACTTTCACACACTCCGGCTGGGGGCTGAGGAGGTGCTTTCCTTAGAATGTCTCTTCCCCTTCCCTGTAACCTTGAAGCTCCATTCCAGAATCCTCCCTGCTCATGCCTTCCATCACAGATATTGTTTACATTTTTCCTGATGCGTATCCCCTACTTCTCTTTTGAACATTGAGATATGATACAATATGATAGATGAGAGAATGTTCTCAGGGGCAACTATAAGGTTCCAGGACACAAAATGAAGCATAATAAAAACTACAAAACAATAAGCCATGTCTAAATAATTTTCATCTTACTCCCTGGGCCCATTATATGATCCACTTCCCTTTTCTTCCAGGAATCCATAAAAAGAGTACCATCTGTCTGACACACCCTGTCTTGCTTACTCAGGTCAAACCATAAGATATAAGTAAGGAAGTCTAAGAATAGGATAGAAAATCCTAGGTCTGATTAGCCAAATTTCAATGGCAATTTGGATTGTATAATCCCTAAAAAGTAGTACTTATATCATTCCGTGATGTGCTGATTACAGTAACAATCAATGATCTTCACAACTGCAGTGCAAATGTTTGCTCTGGGGAGCTTCCTTGTGGATACAAAGGCTTCTACTTGAGACAAAACCTTGCAGGAATTAGAAATCCACAGATTCAGAATTGTATATTCTTTGACTGTATTCCCTTTTCAGCAGAAGCTGCCTCATTCACTTCTCCTATAGTTAATATAGCTTATCTAGTTTTAGATGGAACAGACTAATAGAGAGAACTTTTAAAACACGTTTTCACTTTTTTAGGGCATGTTTTCACATAGAGAGAAAAGAGATATATGCACTTCCTATAGCTGCCAGCTAGTAATTAAAATATTGTGAAATGTCTACAGTTCAGTAACTGAATACATGCTTGGCATTCAGAAGATCATAGGCTTGAATGTTCACATCTCCTGTCAAAAGAGATAAGAGATTGGGTTATGATGAAGTTGATGTCTGATCTCATGTAACAATAGAGTCTTAGATATTGATTCACTACACATCTGTAACGATTACACTCTTTTTTGTATTTTTTTTTCTTACGAAGTTATGAAATATTTTTAGTACTAATTATATGAAGGAAAGGGAAAGTATCATCTTTATTAAATTCAAAACTTCACAAAAGTAGTGCATTGGACTTGATAAAATACAAATGCTAACAGAGAGAATGCAAAAGTCAAGGGATATCCCAAGGTACTGGGAATCCTAAAGCAAAGGTTCAAAACTGGCAATGGATTGATACATATGAAATTGAAGGAAGATCTGGTAGAGAACAATACCCAAGGAAAAAGCAGAGGAGACAGGGAATGAACAAAACAGCTGGAAAAAAGAGAGCTCTACATAGAATGCTACCTTTCAAAAATGATCAAATTTATAGTTTATGTAGTCCCTGATTGCCAACTTTGACTGGCAACATTCTTTTAGGGTGACTGAACCTGAGATCGTCCAGAAAATTACATAGTTTATCAGTGATGTCACCTGTTTTGAAAAATCTCACATTAATGATGTTTGAAAAAGAAAAGGAACAGAGAAGTAGGGCAAAGAAAGGCTAAAAAACACTGTAGGCTGGATTGCCTATATATATATAGGATGCTAAAAAGGCTTGTTGTTTCCTTTTTTTTTTTTAATGGATGCATCTATAATTTAAAATATTTTGGTGTTGCCACTGATACAAAAAGAACAACATTCAGTAAAACACAATTTTACTAAAAACCTTAAAAATTGTTCACAGTGAATGTTTAGGTCTAATCATCCAGCATAAAATGTCTCCCTCCAAATTTAAGTGTTAAATCATGATTAAGAATTAATACTGTACATTGGATTCTTCATCATTAAATTTTAACCAAAGCTTGACTGTAGTACAATAGAATGAAGCTTTTTATCTCATGTCAATTAAGGTTGCAGTCGTCTGAATGGACTGTATTTTCTGAATTGTCAAAATGAGAGAGAGAAGGAGAAATCAGGTTTTGTTTGGCCTCATTCATTGACTTTCACAGTATCTGGCTCTCAGCTCTATTCTACATTAAAGTGATGTGCTTTTTCATGAATCATTTATTCACATAAATTCCAAATAGTTTCGCTCTTGTCTCATTCATTAGGCAGATTATACAGATAGATTGTTACCTTGAGCCAATAATCTTCCTTATTTTTTTTTTTCTTCCAGTGTTCTAAATTGTTTCTCTGGCGTTCCTTGTCTAAACAACACCTCTTGCTCTGCCTTCTTTAATAAAGCTTAGTGATTGCTGATATCTCATCCTCAGGATGCTTGACAGGGCAAACAATTCTAATACTCATTTAGTCTTTCAGTTATCCCAGTTTTAAAAACCATACAGTCTCTGTGATTAATCAAATGTGCATGAAAGAAAAAGATTTTTAAAACCTATGAGTATACCATAAAAGAAACTGATCTACAAAGGATTTTGGCCTATGTGGCAAAGTTAATTATTTATGTGAATATACCTTAATGCAGGATGAATGGACGTATTTTATGTAACCCTTGCTCATTTTTTCAGGGTAAAATCACACAAATCTTATGTTCGTTTAATCTGTATCAGTATTATCCTGTAACCTCAAGGCATTATCTCAGGCTGATTAACATTATATTAGCTGGATTCATAAATTCCACTAAGACATTCTTTGCTTTCACCCTGGTTTGTGAACAAGCTAAAATAGCTAGTTCAAACAAGCCAATTAGCTAATTCAGAACCAAACAATTTAAATTATATTTAGCACGATGCATAAACCAAGCCACTGTGTAATGCTGCCTTAAATGTTGGTGCACTTGTTCTCAGTTACTTAATATTATTAAATACCAGCCTGACTGGAGAATTATTGTATTTATATTAATTGTATTTATAATTACTCTGCAATGGAGCACAGCCTCTACATACATTTGAGATTCATGAATTATACCACAAAAACAAAGGGGAATAGTCACCACCTCTAACCCCAAATCCTCTGTGCACCAACCCCACAGAGTGGGAAAGAAGACTAGCTAGAGTCTAGTGAATGCACAATAGCTATTTGGTTTCTTGTGTGAATCTAAAAGTATAATATAGACTAGTGGGCTAGACTTCTGCAAACAGATAGATATTAATGGGGAATCACATTATCTAGGGTTAGGACACAAGAATGAATAACTACAATTTTGGGGGGAATTGTAAAATTGTAAATTGTAAACATTTCATATCCATTTTTGTTCATGAATGCCTTCAAGAACCTGTAGCTGAGCATTAATATATAGTAGAACATATTTAGCGGCATAATACTATTATATTCATGATATGCATGGGAAAATATGGACAGATTCTAGATCAATTAATCCACTTTTTTTCCTTTATTCCAAATTATATAGTTCCATTATCTCATCAACAGATCATAAAATAGATTCTTTTTTTTAGTTCTCATAGGACCAATTCCTGACCCCATTTTATTTGTTTTCTCTTCAAGGAATTGAGATAACAATTTAATCTATAAAAACAGGGAAACTTCAATTGTTTCTCTTATTTTCATTGAGGCAAATATTATAGTCCTTCCTAAACTAAGCAATGATCTTATTAGCTGCTCCAAAGACTTATTTCTGAATACAGATGCTAAGATTTTAACAGCTACCATGACCGGTAGATTACAACTTGTTCTTCAAACTACTCTGTAGAAAATTTAGGCTGGATTTATATAGGAAATTATATTATGATAATATTAAATATTTAATTGAGGTAATTCCTGTGACTCAAAATGGGCATAATCCTGCAACTATTATTTGTTGAGATACCGAGAAAGTATTTTTCAGCAAGTGCTGATTTATGGGCATTCTCAAAGGTTTACAACCTGGATTCATATGTTTTATTTAACTCCTAAATCATGATAGCTTTTAATGATGTGTCATCACTTTGGTTAGAGTTATATCACAGTACCTGTCAAAGATGCCTTCTTTCTCCTCTTCTTTTTTAAAGTTAGCTTTAGAACCTCTTGGCTATTAAAAGGATATCATTAAATGGATATCATTGGAGAGGACTATAAGAATATAAGAAGTTACTATGTACATGATATGTTTTATAGATAAACCAGAAAGTTCCATTCCTAATCTCATTTCACTGATATGCAAGTTTGGCATCCTGTCTATTTTAGAATAATAATAAAAAAATTGATGCCACTGAGTCCAAGTAATAATTTTAATTTTATAATAATATTAATTTAAAAATAATTAATATCAATAATTTTGATATGATTGGGATTGAGTTTTAAGTAACATTCTGACGTTGATGTAAAGATTCCTGAGAAGCTCAACTCACAGATGTGAATTCGTCCCTATTTAGATTATTTTTTTTGAAAAAATAGATGATTTAATATTCCTTTTTATATTTGGGACTAGATTTGGGATAGATTTAAGAGCAACATGGATGATCAGGTGACAAGAAATGAAGCCCTGTGAAGAGAGAAAAAAGAGCCAGTTTGGTATAGCAGTTAAGACCCTGGACTAGAAACTGGGAGACTGTGAGTTCTAGTCCTGCCTTAGGCACAAAGCCAGCTGGGTGACCTTGGGCAAACTACTCTCTCTCAGCCCTGGGAAGGAGGCAATGGCAAACCACTTCTGAAATCTTGCCAGGATTTATTTATCAATTACTCAGATTGGTGGTAGGCTGTGATGGAATGGAATTATGAAGGCCAGACTCAGGGAGAAAAACGTTTTCTTTCATCTCCTGAGGCGAGAGGGAGAGATAAGAGGATGAGACTGGCACCTCCCTGAGGAATTCACAATATTGTGGCTGGCATTACTTGGGAACTGGGGTTTCAGTCTGGGAAGATTCTTGCTAGAGGTTGTAGCTAATAAACATTGCTGGACTGAATTTACATGGTCTCTTGGAGTTCCTTGGGCTAGGCCTGACATAGGCTCCCCTTCAATGATGGATTCAAGCAAGACTAGATATCCTTTTTCAGAACATGCTTCCATTGTGTGGCGCCCTAAGTTGGACTTGATGACTTAACTGCCCCTTTCAAATGCTATAGGCAATAGATCAGTGTTTGTCTACCTTGGAAGCTTGAAAATGTGTGGACTTCAGCTCCCAGAATTCCCTACCAGCATGTTGGCTGGGGAATTCTGGGAGTTGAAGTCCACACATCTGCAAGTTGCTAAGGTTGAGAAGTACTGCAATAGATTATTATAGGTCTTGGGTTTTTTTTTTTTAATTCAAGGCAGACATACCCATGGAAACAACTCAGATCCATATATCCACCTTTAAAAAGGAATTAAGTACAGGACATTTGGAAAAAATAAGTAATTCAACAAGTTGTAATAATTCATAAATGGAGGAATGGCAAAATGAGTTAATCATTATTCCTAAATCTCCATATGAACAAGTGAAAGCATGACCATGCAACTCAAAAACAATGTCCTAAAATTTCAAGGCTTTACAGTCTATGGAAAATGAAATGCAACTGAGGCTAAACATCCAACCATCTATTTTAATATTCTCTATACAGAGACTTTTCATTATAGCTGTACTTGCCAACATCAGAAAAGCTGATTCTTCAGATAGTTTCCATTTTTTAGAGATTTTAAAACTCACTTTGAAGAAGAAAATTTGTAACATTCTCAACATGGGATCATTTTTAGACCTATGTAAAACACCTTCATATTAAATAAATGAAAACAAATGAAAAGAATAAACCATTAACCTATAAACCTCAGTACAGTTATATCCCCTTCATGGATCACTGCCTTGTCATGGCAAAGGGGCTTGCGTAACTCAATGAAACTATTAACTACGCTGTGCAGGGCCACCCAAGACAGACAGGTCATGGCAGAGAGTTCTGACAAAATGTGGTCCACTGGAGAAGGAAATGGCAATCCATTCCAGTATCCTTGCCAAGAAAACCCCATGGACAATATCAAAAGGTTAAAAGATATGATGCTGGAAGATGATCCCCTCAGGTCAGAAGGTGTCCAATACGCTACTGAGGAAGAGCAGAGGGCAATTCCAAGTAACTCCAGAAAGAATGAAGAGGCTGGGCCAAAGTTGAAAGGACAATCAGTTGTGGATGTATCTGGAAGTGGAAAGAAAGTCTGATGCTGTAAAGAACAATATTATATAGGAACCTGGAATGTAAAATCTATGAATCAAGGCAAGCTGGATGTGGTCAAACATGAGATGAAAAGATTGAACATCGACATCTTGGGAATAAGCAAATTAAAATGGATGGGAATTGGTGAATTTAATTCAGGTGACCCTTATATCTACTACTGTGGGCAAGAAACCCTTAGAAGAAATGGAGTAGCCCTCATAGTCAATAAGAGAGTGGGAAAGGCAGTAATGGGGTACAACCTCAAAAACGACAGAATGATCTCAGTGCGAATCCAAGGCAAACCATTCAACATCTCAGTAATCCAGGCCTGTGCCCCAACCATTGATACCAAAGAAGCTGAAGTTGACCAGTTCTATGAAGACCTACAATACCTTCTAGAACTAGCACCAAAAAAAGATGTCCTTTACATCATAGGAGATTGGAATGCTAAAGTAGGAAGTCAAGAAATAATCAGAATAACAGGCAAGTTTGGCCTCCGAGGCCAAATGAAACAGGGCAAAGGCTAATAGAATTTTGTCAAGAGAACAAGCTGGTCATAGCAAACACTCTTTTCCAACAACACAAGAGACAACCCTACACATGGACATCACCAGATGGTCAATACTGAAACCAGATTGATTATGTACTTTGCAGCCAGAGATGGAGAAGCTCTATACAGACAGCAAAAACAAGACCAGGAGCTGACTGTGGCTCAGATCATGAGCTTCTTATTGCAAAATTTAGGCTTAAATTGAAGAACGTAGGGAAAACCACTAGACCATTCAGGTATGACTTAAATCATATTCCTTGTGAGTACACAGTGAAGGTGAAGAATAGATTTGGGGGATTAGATTTGGTAGACAGAATGCCTGAAGAACTATGGACAGGAAGCAGCAACTAAAACCATCCCAAAGAAAAATAAATGCAAGAAAGCAAAATGGCTGTCTGATGAGGCTTTACAAATAGCTGTGGAAAGAAGGAACGCAAAAAGCAAGGGTGAAAGGAAAAGATATAACCAACTGAATGCAGATTTCCAGAGAATAGCAAGGAGAGATAAGAAGGCCTTCTTAAATGAACAATGCAAAGAAATTGAGGAAAACAATAGAATGGGGAAGACTAGAGATCTCTTCAAGAAAATTGGAGATATCAAAGGAACGTTTAGTGCAAAGAAGGGCGTGATAAAGGACAAAAAAGGCAGGGACCTAACAGAAGCAGAAGAGATAAAGAAGAGGTGGCAAGAATACACAGAAGAACTCTACAAGAAAGATCTTAATGTCCCTGATGTGCACGCTGGTGTGGTCACTGACCCTGGGCCGGACATCCTACAGAGTGAAATCAAGTGGGCCTTAGGAAGCATTACTAACAACAAAGCTAGCGGAGATGACAGTATTCCAGCTGAGTTATTTAAAATACTAAAAGATGATGCTGTTAAAGTGCTGCACTCAATATGCCAGCAAGTTTGGAAAACGCAACAGTGGCCACGGGATTGGAAAAGGACAGTTTACGTTCCAATTCCAAAGAAGGGCAATGCCAAAGAATGTTCAAACTACCACACAATTGTGCTCATTTCACATGCTTGCAATGTTATGCTCAAAATCCTGCAAGCTAGGCTTCAGCAGTATGTGAACCGAGAACTACTGGATGTGCAAGCTGGGTTTCGAAGAGGCAGAGGAACTAGAGATCAAATTGCCAACATTTGCTGGATCATGGAGAAAGCACAAGAGTTCCAGAAAAACATCTACTTCTGCTTCATTGACTATGCAAAAGCCTTCGATTGTGTGGATCACAACAAACAGTGGCAAATTCTTAAAGAGATGGGGATACCAGACCACCTTACCTGTTTCCTGAGAAATCTGTATGAGGGCCAGGAAGCAACAGTTAGAACCGGTCATAGAACAACCAATTGGTTCAAAATAGGGAAAGGAGTATGACAACGCTGTATACTGTCACCCTGCTTATTTAACCTATGTGCAGAGTACATCATGAGAAATGCCATGCTGGAAGAATCACAACCCAGAATTAAGATTGCAGGGAGAAACATCAACAACCTCAGATATGCAGACAAAACCACCCTAATGGCAGAAAGTGAAGAAGAACTAAAGAGCCTCTTGATGAGGGTGAAAGAGGAGAGTGCAAACGCTGACTTGAAACTCAACATTAAAAAAACTAAGATCATGGCATCTGGACTCATCAGTTCCTGGCAAATAGAAGGAAATGGAAGCAATAACAGACTTCATTTATTTGGGCTCCAAGATCACCACAGATGGAGACTGCAGCCATGAAATTAAAGACACTTGCTCCTTGGGAGGAAAGCTATGGCAAACCTAGACAGCATATTAAAAAGCAGAGACATCACCTTGCCGACAAAGATCTGCATAATTAAAGCTATGGTTTTTCCTGTAGCAATGTATGGCTATGAGAGCTGGACCATAAGGAAAGCTGAGCGCTGAAGAATTGTCGCCTATGAATTGTGGTGCTGGAGAAAACTCTTAGGAGTCCCTTGGACTGTTAGAAGGTCAAACCAGTCAATCCTAAAGGAAATCAACCCTGACTGCTCGTTGGAAGGATTGATACTGAAGCTCAAGCTCGGATACTTGGCCACCTAATGCAAAGAGAGGACTCTTTGGAAAAGACCCTGATGCTGAGAAAGACTGAAGGGGATGGCAGGGGGTGAGATGGTTAGATAGCATCACCGAAGCAATGAACATGAAATTGAGCAAACTCCAGGAGGCAGTGAAGGACAGGAAGGTCTGGTGCAATATGGTTCATGGGGTCACAAAGAGTCAGACACGACTTAACGACTGAACAACAAACAACAACAACAGTTATATGTTTCTTTTTATTTGTATCAAAGTTGGGTTTAATTACACATGCAAAATAGTGCAACAGCACAACAAAGAAAATGTACTGTTCTGACTTTTTAAAGTTGCATATTGGATTATATCCATGCAGCGCTAATAGATCCAAAGGAGGCATATGAACGGAGCACTGCTGAGACATAAATATTTAAATACAAGTGCCCTCTAAAAATATTTTTCCATAGCTAGAATAAAAGGATTTTTTGCTGAGAATCTGTAGACATAAATTAACAATGAGGCATCAGTTTCAATATAAAACTTTGCTACAATTTACAGAATTTAATAATTATGCCATTTGAAATATAGGCCAGATATTTGGATATCTCTGACAGCAATATAAAGGATTCTAAGCATCTATATTGTATATATTCTTCAGTAGTCCTATACAGTGCATGGGTTATCATTCTGGACAGTAAGAATCCAGCCGCAAAGAGTGTAGTGTAATGGTTATTTTGGTTATCAAATTCCAAGTAAAAAGAAATCAAGATAGTTGCTGACTGGGTACCCCCTATTTGGGAGCAAAATTAAACTTTTAACCAACAGCTCAAATAAATCATAGTATTCATTTTGACTGATAGGCTGCTGTATCCTATGGAACTTAGGGATATAACAAAGGCAGTATTGTGCACACAGAATAAGGAACAGCTAAAAATGGAGTTGGCTTTTAAAGAGCCTTTTCTACAGTAACATTTAATGTTTCTATAAAAATTACCAGGACATCATAGTGTCTCTAAGTTTCCCAGAACAAAAAGACTTTGTGGTGTAAGTGCTGCTAATAAATACGCACCCTACTACTAAGTAATGTCAACTTAAATTGTGTCTCTGCACTCTTTACATTTATGAGCACAGTTGCTGTGTAGGGAAGTAATACGCTGTTCAGCAATATCCTCACACACGCTAGTTAGAGTAGCCACTTCTCGGGCCATAATTTTAGCACTTCAGGAACTTATAAGCACCATTGTCACATGCGATAGTGCTTTTAGCGGCTAAATATCACTCACACATACTGCTTAATGTTACCAATGCTTAACTGTGTTTTATATTAAACATAAAATATTGCTTGCAGAGATTCAGTAGAGAAATTCTAATAGTAATCACCAGAGTAATAATTCATGAATATAGGAATGACAAGGGTGATTACAGTTTCACAATAGCAAAATAAACCGTATGAGTGCCCCCAAAAGGAATATTCCAAGTGGGAATCAAGTACCCAATTATCTTGGTGAATTAAAGCATGTGAAACATTGCTGGGCAAAGTTATCAATCACTTTGTTGGGATTAGAGAGATGTCATCTGAATCTTTAGTCACCATTTGACCTTGTCACCATATTCACATTTTTGATATCTCAAAGATCAAGATATTTAGCAGACATTTGTTAGATGTAATTAAGTTAGATCTGGGGGCTTGGTCAGCATGACTGTATGAGAATTGAACTGTGCACCCTTCAAAACTATTTTGAAAGAAATGCTTTGTACTTCACACAGCGTAAGCCAGCATATCACTGCTTTTTATTAAAGCAGTTTTCAGCTTGAAAAAGATAGATGGCTTTCTTGAACAGCATGGCAGTGCTAACCTTGAGCTTGTGTTGGGTCCAATCCCAGATATCCAATAGATGGCAGAAGAGACATGCAAAACTCTTAACTTTTTCTCCCATCTAGTGGTTATCCAGATTTTTGCAGCCCAGATGTAGTGACCCTAAAGATAAATATTGATAGATGGGTATTTAAAGCTATACTGAAATGATTATCTACAAAAGGAGTGCTGCTTGGCCCCAAAGATTACATTTCCTCTCAGGACGCTCCTGTGCATCAATAAGTGGGCCATTCTTTCATTCTGCTTCTCATGTATGAAGCATCCATGGATTTGTCTCTCTGTGCAAAGGAGAAGGGAATGTCCTTTTTTTGCTGTTAGACATGCAAGTAATCTCTCCTTACATCATCAGACTGCTTCATGTTTCTTGTGCACAAAGGAGCAGGCTGTTTTCCCAGGTACTGAGGCTTACGGGAGGACAGAGCCTCCCATATAGGCTTTGACATTTACCCCCTGTTCTCATCTCTGATCTAGGGTTACTACAGTACAGATTCCATTTTGCAATCTATCTGAACTTTATAGTCAACTATATTTAGCAAAATTATATGAGCATCATTATGGGCAATGTCAATATTATATTATCTGTGCTCACTAGGCCATTGTTTGATTTAACTGTGGTTTGTTGATTAAATGTAATAGGTCATTTGGTAAATAATGCTGAGCCCAAATCATACAAATCACATTATGATTTAACACAATATATGAATATATTGTATTAGTTCTTCAGACTTCCTATCTCCTTCACAATCAGCTGCCCTAATTTTTAACACTGATTGTACCTTAATTGCTTTTGTTGCTTTCCAAATGTGCAATGTATTCTTGGAGATTTCTCCAAAATTCCTAGGAAAGGAAGGCAGGAGTTGGGTATGTGTGTGTGTGTGTGTGTGTGTGTGTGTGTATACAGAATCAGAAGGCAAGGGGGCCCTAAATTTTTACAAGAAATACTTGTTATTTGTGTGTGTGTGTGTGGGTACACACACACACACACACACACAAATAACAAGTATTTCTTGTAAAAATTAAGGGTCCCCTTGCCTTCTGATTCTTAACCTTTGATAATAGGTGCAATGTGTTGTCATATGGAAGAGTCATCATCAAGATAATGTTGTGGCTGGGGTTACAACAAAAACTAGAGAACATCAAACATACAAGAGAATGGTAAACCTTAAAGTCTTAAGGGAAAAAGCATGACACAAAATGAGAGCAGTTAAAAATAGATTTTGGGCTGATGTAGTATTTTCCATCTTTTGTCAGTTCAATTCTTAACTTTTGCATTACACATATCTATTTGGCCTCCTTTTTGGGAATTGGATACTGATAGAAATCTGCTTTGCTGTCTTCTAGGCTTTTTCAGAAGAAAATGATTTCATTATAAGTAACAAGCTTCCATAGCTATAGCCATTGTCCACACTTCATTGCTTGTGAAATTTAATGATGTCTCCTTTGTCAAGTTTTCCTATTTCTTCAGAAACTGGGCAGCAGATTTACAAATACTCCAAATATATCATAGATCAAAATTCTTCTTAAAATATCATAAAGTAAGTATTATTTTGATTATCAATTTGGGCTGCATACAGTTAAGATAATCCTGGGCAAAACATCTTTTATTTTAATTAAAATCAATTTTAAAGGTTCATGTAAGAATGAAACATACTTCCACTTAATTGGAATGCAAAGCCATACCTTCAGGTTGTTGTGGTTTAAATGTTAATATAAAGTCCAAGTCTTCCTTGCATTCACTTAGAGCACATTAGTTTCCTTTTTATGGATTTGATTTGAATAGTTACACATTTTTGGTTTATATTGTCAAATATGGCATATACAGTCCACAGACACCAGGGTAGCTATAACACCAGGGTAGCTGTAACACCATAAAAAGATACTTTAAAAAACCCCACCATATTATCACATTTGATATGATCTCAGTAAGAATGCCAAAGTCATCTAAGATTTCACGTGTCTTCATACAATTTTGTGTAGATGAAGTAATCTGATTTTTTACATTCAATCTGTGACAGAGTCTTGGGTAAAGTCAGCTCTCCTCCTAGGTAGAAGACAGCAGGACAAGGACCAACAGGTTGAAATTAAATTGAAAAAAAGGGATTCAAGTTGAACATTAGGAAGAATTTGCTGATGTTAAGAGCTATTAAGCAGCCAGCAGCCTACCAAAAATAGTAGAACACTCTGCTCAGCCACCTGTTGGAGATGCTAGTGCAGGGCTTTCCAAACAATGTCAGGGCATGGAACCTATTAGTTAAAAAAAAAAATTCCAGAGCTCTTGATCAAGAGGCAAAGCACGAATGATCAAAAAGTGGAAATAAAATGAAAAGCAACCTGTTTATTGTAAGAAGAGCTGCTATAAAAAATAAATGGCAACAAAATCTTTAGGAACGTTGGCTCAAAAACTGTTAAAGCTGTTAAGCTTTATCCAAGTTACAGAATCTGAAGTGTGTGCGTGCGTGTGTGTGTGTGTGTGTGTATACAAATTATAATCCGTTTCTGTTTAAATGTACATACTGATTATCTGGTTAGTTTACCCAGCTGTCCAAATTGACAGCTATAACTTGAAACTTTAATTTGAAAATCTACCTTTACTAATATTCACATTCTCCTTGAAGGGGATATTCTGCTTTTACATATCCCTGATTTATCAACATATGGTTCCATATTTCTGCTCAAGTATGTATCGATTTTGAACCTTTATGTGGTAATCCATCTAAAAAATTATTTCTTTTATGCTAAATGACTAATACCCAAACCCAAAGATCATATATTTAAAATGCGTTCCTACTTCTTTTTGATAAACTGAATTTCAAAGCCAATGTTGGAATACTCTGCAGGCTCTTGAGATCATTTGTTCTCTGTGCATTCCTTTGACAAGGGAACACTATGCCAAGTAAATCCAATTTCCTCTCTTCTAATGTTCCTCTAAATGGTTATAATTTTCTGTTCACGTCCTTTTCATTGATTCAGTTCCAAAAACATCTTTGAAGACAGTATGGGGCTTTAGGATATTAAGGCTTTCTAGTGTAATAAAAGGATGGGGAAGGTAAATGGGCCACTATTTTCAGCATCTTCAGAATGTATTTCCTTCTCATGACAGCTTCACACTTGTTTCTTTGGGGCTAGGCTTGCAGAAATACTAATATTATTGGGACTCTATGTCAGATTGCCCAGGCACAAGAGCAGAATTAAGTCTTCACATGTGGTAAAACATTTCTGATGGGGGGAAAAACTGTTCACTCTACATATGAGTAACCCAACATTCCCAATTTCACACTTTTTGAAATAAAACATCATCCAAAATATCGTAATTTACATTTCTTTGCATTCTGTGATGGTAGTCTCTCAGGAGAAATGCTCTATAAATATATGTGTTTATAAAAAATAAAATGCAAAAATGAGCTGACTTATCTAAAGCTTCTTGCAAAAATGCAGCTATCAGCAACAAACACTTACACAAATGTATATTAGGAGAAAGGTAAATTGAAAATGCATGGAAATTTTCATTCAAGCTGTTAAATGATAAATCAGCCAAAATAAATGGATTGGTAAGAATATGGGATAAAATAAAGAGAAATGCTTGGGTACACTCCTTAGTAGCTGTATACATAACATGGCTTAGCAAGTTCATTCCCTTTGCTTTCTCAAATGCTTCTATTTCATTGAATTGATTGCTGTCATTATGTCCCAACAGATTAAACTGTGGGTAAAATTCTGGTTTTTTGAACAAGCAAACCTATAGATTCTGTTGTATATAAACTATAAAGTATAATTAACAGAAATTAGATCTTCTAGCTACAAATAACAAACTAAATAAATAATATTGGAACAAATACCTCCAGTAGTGTCACAGCTGTATCAAAGGGGGGATGGGGAAGGACATGAACCCAACACAAAAGTTCCAGATTAATTTCTGTGGGTCCCATACAGTTCTATAAAAAGAGACAATGATATTTCCCATGAAACTGAGCATTTGGGAAGTGTAAATCTTTTTTTGAGTTTCCACTCCTAAATAAATTTTGCTTCTTGGTCAATATTTAGAAGATAAAAAGAAAATAAATCATTTTTCTTTGTTTTAATCATATAGGAATACTGCCATAACCTTACATTTTACACAGATGTCCATGTCTTCTATCACACTTAGAGAATAATAGGAAAAAATCAGAAACTCACACAGCAAAAGTGAGCCATCCTAGGCAAGTCTCAGAAGGAAATTAGATAATCTCATTATAGGAACTATAAGACACGTTCAATATTCAGCAAAGAGCAACTCCATTCAGAAATGTTGTGCTTTTTCTATTGATCTAACAAAAGATACTAGAGTCAAGAGTAGGGTTTTCTGTGGCTGATTTTACTGAAACTTCTAGAAGAACTAAGTCCAGTGGGCCTGCAAGATTTACAACATATGCAGGCAGGCAGGGTGTTTGCAGGGTGTGGTCAAAAAAGTCAAGATGGCAGCCAGGATGATGCAGTCAAAGCTCCAGCTGTTTTTTATGTGCATCACATAAAAATAAGAGGAGTTTTGATTGCATTGTCATGGCCATCATCTTTGATTATACCGTATGGAAACCCTTGCAGGCAGGCCAAGATAATTGAGTAACAATGCAGGATCACAGGCATGCTTAATCAACCAATAAAAATAATAACCAAATACACTATTCTCTCAGAAACCCATAGTTCTCTCAATAATTGATGATACTAAATTCCCTCCATCTTACCATACTGTCCATGTTAGTGGTTTCTTTTTGATTTATATATCTACATCTTCCTGCCTGCCTGCTTGCCTGCCTGCCTTCTGGAATCCTAGTCTTATGAGTCAGTTTTCCTTTAGCTAATGCTTGGAGAGAAGAAGACTCTTGTCTTTTCATTCTTTCTAATATGGCTTTATGACAATATGCCTGATTGGTTGCAGTAGAAAGGATTGGACTGATGTCCCCCGAAACAGATTTCAGCAAGTGATATGGAAGAAAAGGTAAGCATTTGTTTTCTGACCACACACCTGTCTAAAGGACACCAGCTTCATTTCATTTGTTCATATCAAAGCATGACTCTCATTCATACAAGTAAAAATGTATATACCAATGTCTGTTGCAAGATCTCTGTATGGGGACACTGGGAAAGAAAGGGGTAGGATACCAGTTCTTCTATTCCAAAAGATGCATACACTGTCTTTCCTATGTAATATGGATATGTATTGATTGATTTTTAATCTATATTTTTCAATTGCACTATAATCCAAAATGGCATACGAAAAGATATAAAAACCATAAAACTGCATTATTTCAAAATCCTAATGTTACAACATAATAGCAAGCATATTATAATACAACCTATGCAACAAGAAAAGAGCCAGATATATAGCAGCATAAAAATGAACATACAATATTTGTGAACAAATAGGATTTTTAGAAATATAATTTTCTTGACTTAATAGGTTCTCCAGCATTCATACTCATGCACTGTAGGCAGATTTCCTCAAAGGGTAAGACAATGAGTAGAACCAGTAGAAGAATATGGGCACTTTGTGGGCCTGAAGAAAAGGGATGGCTTAGCACTCAGTAAATGAAAAATTGTAACTCAAACCCAAAGTAAACCCATCCTAAAATTCATTATCGTGAACAGTCCCCAAAATCAAGGCTCTTTGCATAACAACTACATAATTATGCATTTGCACAGCCTGATGCATGAATGCTTGACAATAAGTCCTAGAATAATAATAAGCCTGCTGCAGTCTTAAATGCCATGTGATATTTTATCATTTCCTATATTGCAGAGCTTTATATTCTACTTACATGTATAAAAAACCTTAAGAAGTTTTTTTATACTTCTTATAATGTAAGAAAAAACCTTATTTTTCAGTCCTGCAGTTTCATGTCACTGAATTGCTTAGAAATCGTTTATTTCAGTGAAAGTTGCTGGTAAGCAGAGTGTTCATGCCTCGGCATAAATGGGAATAGCTTTAACTGCAAATGAAGCAAAACACATAAGTGGCATAGAGACCCTACACTACTTCAGAAGCCTCTTAAAAGCTAACTGCAATATTCAATTCGCATCTTATTGTCCAAATGCAGAGCACAAAAGTATTTGTATTCATCTTCAGCCAGCAAGAAATTACTTCCTTCAGTTGTTGGGTCGTTCTTTTTTTTTTTAGGAATCGGGAAGAATGTTGTGTCTTCATTCCTTCTTATAATTGCATCCATGATTACTTATGGAATCAGAAGTAAAGTGTTGTTTGTTTGTTTTCTTATGTTTGGTTTGGTTAAGAAATCCTCTTGTCTGTGAAAAGTTGCTTCTCTTACAAGAGAATATATACAGCAGTTACCTCTAAAAAGGAGTTCAGAGAAACTGAATCTGCAAAAGGTACTGCTATTATGAGAATTATATTTAAAACAACAATATACCTTTCATTAAAATGGAACCTATATATAAAGGTTATGATTTGGGGGCAGTACTAAAAGTATATTCTTTCTACTGTCCCTGTCTATAGAGCTAAAGGATTTAAATGAGTAGCTCCAAGTAGAAGATGGTTTCTTGAGAATGCTGTCTCCCAGCTAAGGCCAATATGCTCTCTGTGGCCTTATCTGGAGAGGCAAACCTTTCCCATAGTGATCTATTTGTTAGGGAGAGCCAGATAAAATTACCTTAATACCCTAAATGTGGAGCTATCTTTTCTAATCATCCAGTAGCTTCCATTGGTCCAGAATAATGGTTTAGGTGCTAGCCAGGAGTGTCTGCAGCAAAGGTCACTGATTTCAAAATAGCAAGCATGACCAAGTGAGCCAAGCACCAGAGCTTTTTCTGTGCATGCAATGTGCGCACTGTTAGAAGAGGACGGGACTTTGATCTCCTAATCACATCTATCATTCTGAAGCAATGACTTCCATTGTCGATGTGCCTGGTGCTAGCAGATGTAAATCAATCAGATCATGCATCATTTATTAGGCTCCAGCTAATAGATGGAGCAACAGATTTCCAGGAGTTGAGTTAAAGTAACATTTTACTTCATGTTTGGCCTTTGATATTTATTCCCAGAAAATTCGGACAATTTGGACTGGTCCAGGAAAAGAGAAATGTGCAGAGGGCATTAGAAAATTCTAAAATGCATGATGAATCAAAGACATCTTCTGATTTGATTACAGGTCTCAGTGTTGAGACCCATAATCTCAACCTCAAGAGCAGACACACATATAGAATGAATACAAGGACTATTAGTGCAGTGGATACCAACAGAATGTGCAAAGGACCCACATACAAAACAAATATAAGAAGTATGGGTCAGCTTGAACAATACCCATTTTTCCTTCTGTTTTGATTGTCCCATTGTTGTTGTCTTAGTGTTTGTCCCACATGGTCAAGGGTCCTCTTGTTTTTGCACTGTACCTGCCTACTTCTTACAGAGAAGCTATCAATGTATGATGCAACAAAGGTTTTTGTTTTTCAGTAAGCTTATTGCAAAGCCTGATGCTGAGAGAGAGTAACTGGCCCAAGGTCACCTAGCTGGCTTCCATGCCTAAGGGAAGGCTAAACTGGGTTTCCCCACTGCTAGTCCAGCATCTTAATCACAACACCATGCTGAATCTCCTATCTTGAATATCCTATTGAGGCTATATTTAATTATAATGCCCCATCTTAAAATAGCATCTTTCTGGACAGATTGCATATATCTGGGAAAGTGGTGCCCAATCCAGGAATTCTTGGATAAAGTCATTTTTTAAAGAATAATTTGAATCTTGTTTCAGGGTCAGATTTAGTGCAGAAATGGCCTCAAGATGTTTATAGGGTGGTCTTTGCAATCATGGCATTCTTCTTGGCCAATTGCCTCCACTGAGAATAGGGAGCTCTATTTTATACTAGCTGACCAATTCCAGAAGGTGGTGCTGAAGGATTAACATTCTGCTCTGTAGCAGCTTAGCAGCATGAGGGCTCAAGTCCATAAGGGCTCAGTTTTATCCCTCATACTATTAAATATCTACTTGAATCCACTGGACAAGACCTACCAAGATATGAACTGAGCTGTGATCAATATTCAGATAACATAGAACTTTACTTTTCATCTAGCCAAGGTGAGGTAATCAATGTCCTAAACTGGTGCCTGAAGACAGTAATGCTCAATTACCTTGATTATAAGGCTCAGGCAGAAAAGACGAAGATACAATTGGTGGATGGGCTGTTTGACGAGATGAGAGAGGGCCAACCTTTCCTGGAGTATATAAGGTTTCAATACGGTGCTGGAGTCATCATTCTCACTGTAGGAACAGGTGATTTGCTGCTGTTAAGTTAGGCTGCATATTAAACTAATGCAAGTACATGTGCTTATTAAAATCAATCAGTGTAAAGTTTAAGTTTACTGGATTAAAGTTTACTATTTCTTTTGCCATGCTGATGGAAATGATTTAGATTTTATAATGCTGTTCCAAAAAGATTCATAATTTGGGGTTTTAGAGTCAGTAAATGCCATAGTACCAGTCAGTATACATTTATATTCAGTTCCAATTTCAGCATCCCTTTTCATCACTTTCAAAAAGTAAGATAAATATGAAATTGATTATTCTATTCATATGAATTAATATGAAACAGTCTTATTCCACATTACTTCATATGAAAATTGATTGCTTTCTCCTTTTCTTACAGGGAAATATGATTGAGAATGTTGGAATATTAAGGAGATATGAAAGAACCCTTATAAAAATGTCCACAATTAACACTAAATGTTTTATAGATATGGGGGGGGGGGGGGAGAGAGAGAGAGAGAGAGAGAATGTTTCAATTTCTCAACATTTTTTTTAGCAATAGGACTTAATAGATGTGAAACAAAAGAAATACAATTACAGAGTTTGCATTTAATTAGGAAAACTGGAATATATACTAATTCTTCATTAATTTTCAAAAATGCTTACCAGTCAAAGTAGAAAAGTAAGATAAAGATGGAGGAACTGCCTTGCATTTTCCTCCCAAAATGAAAATGAACTTTCAAATATTCTATTAAAGTTATTGAAGTTGTTCAAAAGACCAAAATATATAGTTCCATCTTGAGAGAAAGAACAGAAAATGATTTATCTTGCAGACAAGGTAGATAATAGGTGGGCTTTATCTTACCTTTTTCCAACTCTATCTAGAATAAAGAAATCTTTATTTCTTTCGTTCACAAAACTTAAGAAGAGGACAAATTTGCCAGTATGTCTTAACTTTGAAAGTTCTGCTACTACCACGCTCATCTCTGATCTCAAGGTAGAGTTCACTAGTCATTGGGTGAATAGTAGAATGGCAAGAATTTGATTAGCACATTTGCTTTAATTGTGATGAAATCCACACATATGTTGGCCAGACCTTTCCACTTCTGTAGCTGATACTAATGTCTAATTATTAAGAGAATTCCAGATTAGATACCATTTTGCCTATTAGGAATATTGCCAGATTATAGAACAGGAGAGCAGGACCTTCCAATAGACCAGAAAAAAGAAAAGTAAGAAGACAGCAAGTTATACTGAAGAGAACATATACATAAAACTATACTATCAGGCTGAAATTCTATATCCCTTATAAAGGAGTTATTCCCAGAGAATTCAGTAGCAATTGTTTCTCAGTAGATGTGGAAAGGACTGTGCTATGTGTTACTAACTGCTCTTTCCTTTAAAAGCTAAACTCCAGCACAATTTTTCTTAACAGCTATCACCTTAAAAGACTAAATACATAATTTTGTGTTTGCTTATCGATGTACATGGGAAGATTTGTTACTATACCAGACAACCCATGACCCATTGTGTCATTGTTTCAGAGTTATTTCCTTACCTAAACAGAGAAACAGAATGATCAAGGGCAAAAAAGCAGTGGGAGTGGGAGTAACTTATGACCTACTGCCAGCTTTCCTACTGACATCAGAAATCCTTCCTTCCTTCCTTCCTTCCTTCCTTCCTTCCTTCCTTCCTTCCTTCCTTCCTTCCTTCCTTCCTTCCTTCCTCCCTTCCTTCCCTCCCTTCCCCCCTCCCTCCCTTCCCACATATAATATAGACTTGTGCTGCTGCCAGCTTCCCACTTGACTTTGCTGTTTGCCCTCCCCTCATGACCCTCAGGAGAGCCCCTGGGAAGCTGCCGCCTCCTCCTCCTTGGCTGACCTGTGGAACTGCCTGCCACTTTGCTGGGGGGAGGTGGAACAAAGGGAGTCATGGACCGTGAGGAAAATTATACCTCTGCTCCTCATTGATGGAGGAAGAGGGCTCACCTGGTGCCCTACAGCCAGCCCTACCTCATCAACAGGCATCCAAGTCACTCCCGCATCCTTCCTTCAATGACCACCACTGTTTAGAATTTTAAAATTTCAGCCTTGGTTCCAGAGTAGCCAATCACTGCTCGCCCATCGGGCCTTGCTGCCAATCAGTTGGATGCAGGGGACAGAGGGAAGTGGGAAAGAGGCCAGGAATACACCCATGATAATCATGTTATCTGGCTGATGGTGGCAGTGCAGAAGTGCAGCAGTGCTGAGGCGGCCACAAATTTCCCAAATTTCAATCTCACAAGAATAATGGGTTCCAGATTTTGGATGCATTCTGTAAATCAGCCCATTTGAAATACATTGGTTCAAAAATTGTTGCTCTATGATGCATCGTTTTGCCTAGTTGAAGGTTACAGACACAAGAATTTTAATAGTATATACTGTAGATGTACATATTACATTGCAGTGTGTGCATGTGTGAGATGTAGCATAAATGTAGACAGAAAAAAAATCTTGCAATTTCCAAACACATACAGATACACACACATACCGGGGGTGGGAGGATGTCTTTTTGGTATTAAGCTTAAACTCTTTTCATTGAAACACTTAAAGACACATTCCAAATCTCTATCTCATTATGTTTTTGCATATTTTGCATGAATATTTTAGTGTGTCAAACTTCCTTTAGAAGAATATCATATAATCAGATTTCATGAAAAACAGAAATGCCCAAATTGGGCAGATTCATATAATCATGCTAATTTGTATACAAACAAGTGTCTGCCAGTATCACATTTTGATAATAGCCAGAGTATACAGAAGGTCTACTCAGCTGTTGTTCAACTGTCCCAGTGGTATAATGATTTATTGTCAGATGGGGGTAGGGAGAAACAGTAATTCAGCACTATGAACATGGTGGATAAATATATAAGGATAAATTCCAGACTTTAAGACCTAAGAATGGTATGTACCCTCTTTCGATGGACAAAACTGTGATTTTCATTTTCTTTCTATTTCAGGTTTTAAAATCTCAGATTTTTCCATATTATTTATGAAAGTGTGACAACCAATTTTGAAGGTTCTTATAAGCTAAACAAAACTCTTACTCTTCCCTTGTGGCAATTCAATGGGTAAAGGACCATAAGTTCTTCACTGCTGCTATAACATGCATTGACTATAATTGACATTTGGCATTGCACTCTCTTGTGATCACATGAAAGAAGATAGCCTGGGTCCCCTAGCACACTGTTAATCCCAGCACTACCACCCATTCAGATCTGCCTGATTGGTTCTACAAGTACAACCTCTGAATGAAGAGGGCAATTGCTTTCTTCTGTGATCACAAGTGACAAGTAATAAACTTTTTGCTACATGGCTTTATATCTGACTCAGCCTTTTCCAATCTGGGTATCCAATCGATGTGCGGTCCTTAACTCCTAGAATTCTTAAACATAGCTAATCTAGCATGAAAACTCTGGGAATTAGTAATGCATCTGGAGGGTCTAGGCAATCAGTCAATAAGTGCTGTAAGTTTATGTTATTATATAATGGTAAGTTAAACTTTATACTCACGCTATATTGATTTGATTTCTTCGTTTTCTCAACTGACAGCCTATCTATCAGAACCCAGTGCATGCCATACATTAAGTTCTTTGGAATTCTGGATGCATAACTGCTGAATAGTTGTTTAAAGGTTGCCACAGTTCTTTCCCTATCACACCCACCTGCTGTACATTGAATATTTGTCACATAATGTAGACAGAGACTTTTATAGTTGGTTTTACATTTTATCTGAAAGGATAAACAAGTGATAATTAAATCCTTGTTTATTCCAGGCCTGGAAAAGAAAAGAAAAAGGGGGGGGGGAAGAGTTTTGGTGTTGTCTAAGTAAGAAGAGGTAATATAATAGCTGTGAATTGATTAGGTGAAAAAAATATAATGCCACAGATGTACTGAGTGATATGAATTACCTTTGAAACCAGGGGGCCAATTTGCTTCACAAGAGTTTACCCATGGTTGTGTGTGCACATATGCTATGAAGATTCAGTTTAATTCTGTTGAAAGTTTACTTATGCTTACCCCCTTCCCCCCATCAAAAGGCAGAGGACCAAAGGCTATGCAAATGATTTTGTATCAGTTTAGATGTAACTAACCATAGAACTTACAAACATGGTTTTCAGATGTGCCTTTGTTCTTCAATTATTAAATCTTTCAAGATCATGACCATAAGCATCCATAACTAAACACAACGACACAAACATAAAAAAGTGAATGTTGTGATGTCAGGACACCTAACCCATTGAATGCAAATACGTAGGGGCAGGGGGATACTTGTACTGTGATGTCATCATGCATGTTCATCACTTGTTCCACATTCTCCCTCACCTCACAGGATGCTAATGATCACAATTATATCTGTTATGGACCTTTTGTTTATTGTTTGGTCATGTTTTTGAAACAGAATGCTTCAAGAGAAAATCCTTTTCAGTCATTCTTCATTTCACAGTTTGACATCCATTCTTCAACTTTTCCAATTTGTGGAAATATAATCAAAGTCATAAACAAGTGGATGATACTGGTAATCAAATATATTGGGGGTATAGCAAATTCGACACAACTTGAATTGGATAATTTAGATTGGAAAACCCCAAAACTGATGACAATGCATCATACATTGCATCCAGAAAGTGATGTTAGTTGATTATATTTAGCATAAACATTTGAGATTGTGGTTTACTGCAGGTCAAACACATAGTTGAACAAGAAAAATGTGGCTTAAATAATTACATCAAGATAAACAAAGACAAAATGCTCGTAACAGTTTGCATAGAAAACAGCCTTAAAGCAGCAGAAGCAAAAAAATGACTATAAAAGTGAATTGTTCTAAAACTATTTAGAAAATTGGAGAAGTAAACCTTTACATGGACAAAACATAAAAGAAACAGAAAGTTAAGTGGGCAAGACCAGGAACTGGCAATGCTTAAAAGGTGGCATCAAAAAGGAAATGATTATTTGTTGCAGCTCAAGAAGAAGTGTTACAAATAAGCATGATGACATCAAAAATTCAACATGTATAAAATAGCAGCAAATGCAGATTTTGTAAAGAAAAAGATCACATAATTAGTGGAGGCCAAAAATTGCTCCGACTTACTATAAACAATGTCATGATAACCATCTGTGTCAAAATTATTTTTATAAAATTATAATTACAGAATTATAGTTTCCAAGTTTCCAAATGTGGTATAACCACAACATTGAAAAAAGTTGTCAAAAATGATGATGTTAAAATGTTATGGGATTTTTGCATCAAAACTGATCATCGTCTAGAACATGCCAGATACAACAATAATTAAAAAGAAAATACTAATGTTTGTAGATGTGGCAATATCTAGGGAGAGCAGAAGGAAAAAGAACCAAAACAATTTAGAAAATATAGAGATCTAATGATTGAAATCTGTAAATTATAGGGGGAAATGCAAAGTCATTCCTATACTTCATGATGCATTAGGCAGGTTAAACAACATTTTACAAATTACATATTTCTGTTATATCATCTGTGGAATTATTTAAAAAAAAACCTCACCTTGCTGGGCATGTTATTTCTTACAGTGTTTCCAAAGAACATCAGTCAAAAATGTGATTCTTTTGGTTCATTTTGTACACTAAATAAAAACTTCATGTAATAATGTGCCTTTATCAAGGCATGGCACAAAACACATCACATACATAATAATTACAGTTTAATTCAATAAAACTAGCTCAGAACTTAACAGTAAACAAATATTAACCCTGAAGCAGCCATCACCACAACAATATATTTAACACAATATCCTGGGACAGGATATATCTATCCATGATAATTTAAAACAAGTATTAACATAGAAGTGTCAGCTAAATGAGAGTAGAGTGGAACATCCAGACCCTATGGCAACCCATTAATCAAAATATAGGTCTTTACCTCCCTCTTAAAGGCCATCAAATTTCCACAGATGTGAAGAGCTCTACAAGGAAGCTGATTCCACAGATGCAGAGCCAGGTTCCTAACGGTTTGGAAGTGAGGAATTGAAAGAAAGCCCTGTTCAGAAAAATGTGAAGAATGAGCATGATTGCAGATAGAAATAGGGGTAAACAAGTTTTTTGGGGGGTTAGGAGGGGGACCGGAGCCCTCTAAACACAAGCACCAGTAGGTTAAAATAGGCTCTGGCTTGAATAAGTAGCTAGTGAAGAGCCCTGCTTTGAATGGAGGCACAAATATGATGTGGAAGGTCCAAAAGCGCTCAAACAATACTGTGGACTAAGATCAGGGTTTGCAAAGAGGAACTGGAAATGCTTGCCAGGAAACAATTATAATAATCTGGACTTTAGACACATAAGGCATGCATCAGTAATGCTGCAGTCTGTTCCATCCCAAATCCCTGCAAATTTGAGATCCTGCAAATATTAATGAAGTTAAAATTAGCAACTTTAGCTGTAAAATCAATAAATGGGCACAAAGGCAGCTGATCAATTAATCTTCCTTGACTCATTAGAGGATGGAAAGAATGATTGGGACAAAACAGAAGAATCTCAGTCTTGTTCATGTTCAGCTATCCTGTTTCAGTGTGGGGTATCATCTTTTCCTTATTTTTTTTTTCTTTCCAGCATTTTCCTACAGATGCAGTGTCTGCTTTTTAGATCAACCGAATGTTGATCTGTGGTTGGGACAGGAATTGACCGACTGGCTTGTCGCACAAGCCTGACATCATGGACTGAGAGAGAGTGACTGGCCCAAAGTCACCCAGCCAGCTTTCATGCCTAAGGTGGGACTAGAACTCACAATCTCCTGCTTTCTACCTGACACCATAACTACTAGACCAAACTGGCTCACATGGTATTGTTTTTTCCTATTTATAAATAAATTATCTGCTCTATATTGGATAAAAACAATTATTGGAGTAGGCCGGGGTTGAAAACATGTGATTGTCCAATTGTTTAATGTCTGTGATCTCCAGTCAGTATGGTCAATAATGATTGATAATGAGAAATAAAGTTAAAAGCTATTGAGGACCACACATTGCTCATTCCTGGCCAAGGATAATTGTGTGTTAATATGGGCCCCATTTTTAAGTAATAGGTCTGTGAGCTAACAACATGTCCTAGTCAAAATCAAAAGCTGTATCCAGCTGGGATATTTTTGCAATAGCATCATGTTGGCCTGAGGAATCAGGAGATACGAGAAAGACAATCCAGTAGCATATCAATAGCCTTCCAATAGGTCCATTGGGTTTTGCTGAATGATATACTGTACATTTTGCTAACTCTGTTCATGTATTTGGGTAAGCCTCTGTAGACTTGAAGTGGGAAAGAACACACAGAGGTCCTACACCCAACCCTCCAAAAATCTATGAATGCCATTTGTGATCTTTGTATGAAGCACCTAGAGATTTGTAAGTGAAGGCTAGAAATGGAGTGTCATGCTAGATAGCATGGAGACAGGGATTCCTTTCATGTTCTTCCATGTTACGTCTACTTATAGCGAGCTGAATGCATAAATAGCGTTTCTGTTCATACTGCCTGATTATCATTGTCTTATTTGTTTACCTACAGTAATACTTGTCCATCTATGACCCTGTGACTTCCCCAATTCTTTAGCAGTATCCCTAGTTTCATTTTTCTGTTTCTTTCATTTCTAACATATTAACCAATAGACCAAGATGAATAGCATCTGAGAAGCACTAAGTGACTCACTGATGGTACACAACCGTTTGATGTGATAATTTAATAATAGTGCATTAGGAAAGCTTAAGTGCTATTGCATAATTAACATTAGAAGCATATATTGAAGGAGAAAATTAAACTGTAAACATGTAAGCAATTTCATATCCCAATTCTCAAAGGAATAAAAAGGGACAACAGTAAATCCCTATGAAAAAAAATGTTGGTGATGAAGTAAAATGATTTCAATTGTCATTCTTGCATCCCCTGTTAGTTTCTGTACTTAATACACTAGACTTTCCTGGTTAGCAGTATCTTTTCTATCATGATGCCTATTTGGTTTTTGACACATACAATTTTACGGTTGTTTCCTGAATAGTTTGGCTGTTATAATCAGATAGTAATATAGTAATATGGAAAGTAAAGATAGCTGCTTTCCATATTACTAATGCAAGGGGAAAAGCAAGATCCATTGTTAGGTGCTAACGAAATGCCACAAGATGTGCATAAGTGTTTGTATTACATATGCAGTCCAGAACGTAGGAAATTGGGAAATAAGCAAATCCACTGCCTATAACTCAGCCAGACGCGAGATTCAGTCTGATGATGGAGACCACAGATTGCATTAATCGCAATAGAAAATACATGCTATATTTAATATGTGGCATGCCGGTGATCTTCTTAACTTATTTTTAGTTCAGGAAGTATGTGGAGACCTAATTCAGTTCACACCTCTTAGACATTCCCTTTCCCAGCTGTTTTATTTCCAAATAACATTTTTTAAAAATGATTACCATATTAAATCTATATTAAAAAGAAGAAAATCCATGACATTTATTTTCTACCTAGCCAAAAAGACCCAAAGCATTACAACTGGCCTCTAAAAAAATTTGGAGGAGCAGGGAAAAGCAGACATTTCACTTTTTTCCTATGAAGTTAAGTGTTAACTGATACTTCAGTTACTGTTCGACCTGTTGACCTGTTCATATAGTCTGCAAATGCCATCTTCAGACACAGTCTACACTATAAGCCATATTGCCACATCTAGAGTAATTTTTCAACTCTGTTTCTACTCCCCCTCCCTTTTTTTTTTTATTAATTTGTGTGCTGACAATATCTTAAAAGTTTGTACACTCTTGTTTTGCCATTTTGGTTGGTTCTAATAAAGCAAATGGGTTATACATCATGCAGCATTGGCTTATTAAATGTGATGGCTTATCAGATAATGGTGTGCATCAAAAAGAATAATGATTCTCCGATTATAAATTACCACAAAGCTCTGCAGAATACAGCATTGCCCTACGCACAGTGTTATGTACTCTTTTTGGTTTCCTCTGCTTCTGAGAATTTGCCACCTCTCTTGTAGGTGTGATTTCCCAAGACGATTTGAGATATTGGACTTGATGCTCATTATCACCTGTTAATTACCTACTGTGAATTATCTGTGACTTGATAATGACACATTGTAAAATATCGATTGCAGTTTCTTATAGCATACCTAGGTAGCAGTGTGAAAGCTTTGATGTGCTCATCACCTACATGCAATACATGTTTGAAAAGAAAGCTTGATATCAGCTATATGTTCCTATAACTGGACTTTTTCAGCTATAATTACTTCCCTTTCTTGAGGTCTGGCTTCACGGCTTACAATAAGTGTGATCAAAGTTTTCTTTAGAAGAAAAAAAAAGGCTTTAAATGCAATTCTATCTATGGTTATTCAGAAGTAAATTGTACTGCATTCAACTGGTTATCAGATTAATTTCTATACTTCATTAATTTCTTTTGCATTCTTATGTTGTTATATAGTTCCATGGAGTAGATGCAATTCTTATAAGGGATGTTGCCAAGAGATTGGTTAAAAGAGACCTTTGGTGGGAAGAGATCAGTAAGGGAGTTTTCTGGAGGAAAAAGATGTGGAGGGAAAAAATGCTTCTACATGTATATAACCATTCCTGAGATTAAGGATTTAATCTGCACTATGATTAGTGAAGCAGGTTTTTAACTGTAACAAAAAGGAGATTTAGTTAAGAAACACCTGAGGCAGAGGCAATGCCTAGTACCAGTTAACTATGTCCTACCGGGAGATTAAGTCAGCAAGTACTTCATTTATGCTTATTTGAGAACAAAGGGAGAAAGAATCATCTCGCACCAGCAATCTCACAAACAGTGAGTAGACAGAGTGATAGACAAAGAAAAGACAAAGAGTAAACCCTTCGCTCTCAGTCTACACTCCACTGACCCTTGCAGTCAGTTGTTCATGAAGTGGTAAAGAGTCAGTGACACTTCCTACAAAGCAAACTAGAAAGAGATCAAGAGAAAAACAAAACTGGAAAGACAGCAACAGAGGAGGAAGAATTTTAGGAAAGGAAAAAATTCAGAGGAAGATATAAAGGAGTCCAACCTGAGACTAAGATCAAGGCATTCACTTCTTTGCATCTTCACTTGAATTGATAGTCTTCTGCCCTCTATTACAGAGCATCAATTGTTTCTCTAGGGAATCTCTATTCATGGAGGGACTAAAAATCTTCTGCCCACCAACTGGGCACAATCAATTGCCCATTCTCTGGATTTATCACTATCATCAAGGGACTAGTAATCTTCTGCCTACTGACTGTGGACTACTAGTTTCTTGCGCTTTGGGATTAACTCCTATTCAAACACACTCTGTATTTCATCATGCATGGCTATGGCAAATATATATCCTCATGACGCCCTTCATGTTCTTTAAGCAAGTTGTAAGCATAAGAACTAATAATCTGACCACGTTTGCTCTTTATTTTATTATTTTTGCTAAAAATGTAGGAGAACATGAGATAATAGTACTTAGGTATTGTTTCTTCTACTTGAAGCTCAGCAAATAGTTACAAAATTCCACATGCTAACTTCAAGGGTAGAGAAAGGAAACAGAAAAGCAAGATTTGCACAAAAGGCCTTTAAATTATTTCTGGTATTTAAATTATAGACATGTTAAATTACTATCATCTGTTGTCACTTAATACTTTGCTGATCTCTTAGAGGCAAAATCAGGTGGAAATGGGGTGTTGGGGAAAGCAGAAATGAACAGAACAGTCCATCCTGAAAGGAAGCCTAATTTTTTCACCCCATTTTGTGGGCATCTTTCATTTCTCAGCTCACTTCTCTCACTGAATTTGGTAGATTGGGTTATGCTTGCCTTTGCAGGGGTGGCTCATGATCTTGGGATCCTCTTGGACTCATGTCTCCTTCCTGAACAGCAGGTAGAAGCCATAGTCAAGGCAGCATTTGCATAACACTTTATGGTATCCCAGTTGTGGCCATCTTGGATCAGGACACTTTGTTGATGATCACTCTTGCCTTTGTCATCTCACAACTGGGCTATCACAATATACTTTACATGATGCTGTCCTTTAAGACTAGAAGCTTCAGCTGTTCCAGAGAGAAGTGGCTAGAGTAATAATGAGTTCCATTTGGTTTGTATGCATGACACTACTACTTCAGGAGCTTTACTGGCTGTCCTTAGGCTTCCAAGTACAATTCAAGGTAATGGTTGTTATCTTTAAAGCATTTAAAGACCTGGATATCCTCAGAACTACCTTCTATAGTTGGCAAAATTGAGTAAAGAAGTCTTGCTGGGGTTTCCAACCACTAGGAGTTATCAATATCAGGGACTCTGAAAATGACCCTTTACTGTGACAACCCCCCTCCTATGAAACAGCATATCTCCAGAGGCAAGAGTGACTTCTTCCTTGATGGTGTTTCAGAGAACAATTAAGACCTGGCTCTTCTGGATGTCCTTGGGTATAATATTCTAATGGTTCCTAAAAGCAAACTGGGAGTGTTGGAGATTAGGAATGTTTTTATCATGTTTGTTGGTTTATTTCACTTTTGTTTTAATTTTCCTTTGCCACTGAATTGATGTTGGTCTTAACTGTATTTTTAATCTGATTGGAAATGTGTACTGCTTAATTGTTTTTAATTAGGGCAACATATAAGCCTAAATAAATAAATAAATCCATCCTTGAGAGTAAATGTATATTTTAAATGGCATTAAAATATTCAGCTTAGAATATTTTAGCAAAATTAAGGAATTGCCTATATTTCAATTCTGCAAAGGAATGTCACAAATAATAGTTATTTCATAATCTTCTTGGACCACTTTTTATACTTTTTCATCTATCCATAGAAATAAAGTCCAGTTAATAGAATCTTAATCTGCAATAAATCTATTAATTTCAGCAGACACATTTTTGGTCACAGTATTTTAACCAACGTCAAGTCTTATTTCAATATTTTAGGTTTCACTACACACTCCCAATTGCTGTAATATTGTCTTCACAAGACAAAAAACAATGGAGAAAAAAATATAGTTTGATTTAGGATGCAGTGAGAAGACAGTAGATCAGGGGAGTATTCCAATGAACACATTGCCCCAAGGCATCTCAGAACCTTAAAAGATCTCTAATGGAGCTTGTGACAGTTCCTGTATAAGCTCCATTGATTCATGGATTGCCATTATCATTTCAGGTCTTGAGACAATTGCTTTACTGAATCCCTAATTTTAGGCTCAAATCATGAGTTTGAGGTATAATTATTTAGTCTCTATTGTTTACCCTTGTACACAGCTGACCTAGTGGTCTGCTTGTTAAAGCACTGAAGATGTCAATCTTTATACCTGGACCTGGCATTAAATCATAGCTCTCCAGAGCCTTAATGCATTGTTTTGCACTTGTCTTAATTTGGGAAAGGACTCTTCTATGCAACTCAGACAGATTAGAATCTTAATTGCAAACAAGAATGAAATCTTAAATATTCTATATGTTTATATAACAGTTTTCTTTAGCCTGACAACTTTTGGCTCCCGCCTTACTAGTCTCAGACATTACAGGAGATATAAAATTTTATTCCCTAATTTAAAATATTTTGTGCCCCCCTCAAATTCTATCAAACACTAAAACCAGACTAATATCAGACAATTCAATTAATCTGAATTAAGATGTATTGGAACAGTTTTTGAGAAAGAACAACAACAACATACTTGGCGACTAACATGTGAGCTGTTTCTTTCACAAGGTGATCTGTTTATCTCATATATTTTGTATAAATAAGGCTCTCCTATTATACAAATGGTATAAAAGGTTCTGTTCTGGTCTTTATTTTAATTTTGTATTTGTCTTTGGTCATAATTCATAACTTCTTTCTTTTCATTTAGAACTCAGGAACACTGCAATTTATTCTCTCATAAAATATCTCATAAAGTAATGTCTGTTAGAAAATCCTATAAAAATTGTTTACTGACATGGTTTGCATTGGCTTCAATTACAGTTATAGGTAGTCCCCATTCTAAGAACGAGTTCCATTCCCAAGGTCTGTTCTTAAGTCGAACTGGTATGTAAGCCAGAACGCTATTATTGCATAATACTGTATAAGTAGTATTGTGTAATTAACTTGAACCATTGTGGACTTACCGTATTTTTCTGACAATAAGATGCCCCCATGTACAAGACGACCCCCACTTTTCCAGCCCAAAATTTAAAAATCAATATTTTAAAGATAGTGCAGAACACATTTTTATTTAGTAATTAGTTAACATTGACCTGATACACTCGGTGGGAGGAGGTCCAAACCGTCTCTCTGCAGCTCTATTTCCAGGCTCTTTTGCTTAACTGATTACATTCAAGCACGAGTGAAACTGCAGATAGCTTGTCTCTGCAAACAGCCTTCCTCCAATTGGTTTGTTCAGCATCAGCTGACGTCAGTTACATCAGGCTCGTGATTGGAGGAAGTCTGTTTGGGAGACAAGCTATTTCACTCGTGATTGGAGGCTAGCAATAGGAGGAAGCCTGTCTGCAGAGACAAAGTATGGGCAGTTTGGAACCGTGCGATTCTCGGCTGACTTCCTTGAATAAGACGCCCTTCAGTTTTTAGGGTAAGGATTTTAGAAGAAAGTATCATCTTATAGTTGGAAAAATACGGTAACTCAAATCATTGTGTATTTAACTCAAATTTTGCTACAATAGGCTCTGTCCTTAATTATGGGTCATCCATGAATCGAGTGTTCTTAACTTGGGGACTACCTGTACCTTGAAAGTATGCTGTGTGATCTGAAGTCAATAGTGACTGCTTTATAAGGTCCATTCCTTGTATACTAATTTTCTCACAATGAAACGTTAAACCTGTATGTATCATCCAAGAGATAAATTATGTACCTGGAAAACAAGAAAAAAATGAAGAAAGCTTTTACATGCTGTTGACTGTTCCTGTTAACTGGAGGATGAAACCATCCACAACGTTCTCATTGTTAAAGCACAGTCAATAGTGACAGTTGTGAAAAGTTTGCTTTCTTCTTTGCTTGTTTCTGCTAGAGATGAGAACGAGTTGTTCGCTGCAGCTCATTTGTGCCTGTCTACCTCCTTGTGACTTTGATGCGAACTTCAGCCTCTCTCATCTATCTGTAGCCTTCAGTGCTGTCAGCAAGCAACCGATTTGACTATCACAATGCTATTCCTAGTTGTCACTAGAAGCAGCAAAAGAAACAAGGAGAGGTAGGGAAAATGGTCAAGAGTAAACCTCTGCAGTGATAATCTGAGGAATAACTCAAGCATAATGGTCAGTAATTGCAGATTTGCAGGAATGCTTTCTCCCAGAATCAGTCACATGGATGATATAACAGAGAAGTGAAAAAGAGCACCGGACATTTTAGCGACAACAATGGATGTGCCTAATATTAAACTAGACGGAAGGCTGGCACTAAGGATCTTTTTAAAGGTAGAGATAATAAAGCTGGTTTAAAATAACAGTGACAGATTAAAAATATCTCATCACAAATATGCTATTTAGATTTTGAGTGAGTTTGCATTAGGCCTGTGCCAAGTGATTTTGTTCAGTTCCACAAAGAGATTTGCCCTGGGAAGCCACTGCCATTCTCTTTATTGATGTGATGAGGTAACAGGATTAGTCCTGTAAACACAATTCTCATCACCTCAAACTGCTGTGGGCTAGTGCAAGGGAGAAGGCTCCTCTCAGCCTTTCCAGCCTGGCACTGGCAACAGTTCTTCCAGGCTGGGTGACTTCAGTGGATCTGCCAGAGTCAGCAGGTGCCAAAGTTGCCCAGCCTAGAAAACCTCTGGCATTCTCTGAGGGGCTCCAGGCTTGATGGCTTTGATGGGTGCTATGAGCTTACCTGCAGCTGCTTGGTTTTGGGGCAGAATACCAGAGGGGGTAAACTCTTTCAAAGTCAAGACCCTGCCAAATTCCAGCTGAATACTAGGTGGTTTTATTAGAAGACTGGCAAAAACTGTTTCATTATTAGCTCTTACTAGAATAAGGAGTCCAAACCTTTCTGAAACTACAGTCCTATGCTACAGAGGTATCCCATCTTATGTTTCCAGCAGTATATTTTGAAGCTGGTGCAGCTATTTTCTGACTTTTTCTTTGTATGGGCATTAACTATCCCATACACTGAAGCAAACAGAAACCAAAACCCATCAGGTTCCAGACTAAGCTTTTACCCTGAAACTTATTGTCCGCTGGGTGACTTATCCATGGAATACCCTGGTCCTCAGTAATCACTCCAAGTGGGACTGAGAAGAAGTGTATTGTTAGACCTTAACCTAATACCTTCAAGACTGGTGGAGCTACCCCCCTTCATTAATGAGGTTGACGCCACTACATGAATTCAACCATGTCACCTCCCAGGTGACCTTCACTAGCCAGGAGGGAGAAGGATCTAACAGGTAGCTGGGTTAGCGGTTCAAAGGATACAGTCCACATCCTCAGGAATGAAAGGATCAAACTCTTTCCAACTAATCAAGAAAGGCAAGCCTTTCATCACTTGTTAGCAAGAAATAGAGGAAATTCTTATGTTTTTGCTGCCATTTAATGGTCATCTGCATTTTTTCAGTCCAAATCTGGCAGCTCTAAAGCATGGAGGGAAGAAAACCTTGAGGGCTAGAGGTAAATGAGAAGAACCTCACCAATCTGAGTTTGAGGAAACAGTTAGCCATGGCCACAATCACAGCCATTCTGTGAATAGGGTTCCCTCCCCAATACATCTATTTTGTGAGAGTGACAGAAGAAGTTGCTAAAATTCCCAAAATACCCAGTGATCCCAAAAGTTTCCAACTTTAAGTCTCTGAAAAGAAAGATTAACAAAAGAGAGTAGTAGAGAAATATAAAATAAGATTGTTCTACTGATTTTTATTTCTGTGAATATCTCTGTAGCTCCAGTCCCACCCTGCTGACAATCACATTCTGATAATTTACAGAAAGCCAATTCTTAACTGAATGATTTCTAGGCCATAATACACCACCTTATCTGATAGTCCTTATGAATACAATAGGTCTAATTCTAAATAGACACATATAGGTCTACAATATAAGATATCCTGTTGAGAAATATTTTAAGTTATGCATCCTTTATGTTAAGAACTTGAAATTGGAGTTGTTTGTTCTTACTTCCATTCTATAAAACATATATCTCACTCCCAAGCAAGTATAGCCCTAAACATTATGGTGATGGTGTTACTAAACAGCATCTCACCCATACCAAAATATGGGTGATATAAGATGCTAGCAACAATGCATTTTTCCTCATGTGATTTGATACTCTCATCTGATTTCTTTAGCCCATCCTTCCCATCCTACCTCTGACAAAATGTTCATGTAAGTTGTTATGCATTGTTGTCAGTGACATTGATTAATTGTGCAATTAGTGTAATAATAAAGCAAGAAGATGTGCAGGACAATAAATGTACTAGAAGTCTGTGTATGTGTGCGTGTGTGTATATACACACACGCATATGATTTCTAACAGAAGGATATCAAAAGCAGGGCAGATCAATAAAAGTCAGGAGAAATTTTGTTCTTCACTCAAAATATATCAAAGACAGAAGTATGAAATTCAAGACCTCTATGAGTCTTTCACCACTATCTTTCTAACATTACTGTGATGAAATCCAGCATAACAACAGCAATAATAATAATAAAGCAATTGATCTAGTTTGAAGATAAACATTCTGTTGAAGGTAGATCTCCCTCCCTCCCTCCCTTTAAATTTTCTTTTGCTCTGATTGATTGATGTGTAGGAAGAATAAAGAGGAGCTAACTAGCGGGGCTTAGCAGGGAACTCCTTAACAAGTTTGCCCTCTAAGTCAGGAGTATGTTCTTGGCTAACCTGAGAGCCACAGAATGGAACTAAAAGAAGACAAAGGCCTTCTACTAGTGATTCCTTAAGTACCAGAATAAAGACAAATGGATAGCACTGTGCAGTTGTGATCTGCAATATTTGAGGTATATTTCGGTTCATGCTTAAGGACAAACTGGCATATCTTTACACCAAGGACAGGCATATAGTCATTTCTAAAAAAAAAAAAAAAGAGTCAGCAAAATGGAGCAGCTAGTGGCCACACTTCAGCGGAGTGGGGGACAAATTAAAGAAAGGAAACCAAGTGGTGAATTCACTCCTCCTACTGAGTGTCATCAAATGTTCTCCTTAATATGTAGTGGGGCAGGGTTGGGAAAATGTAGGCAGATGTTTTGAACAAGTTGGATGACTAATAGATCACAGGCATAGAGGTGCTCTGTGTCTATGACTTGTCAATCAGGCTATTTCAGAACACAGGTATAGAGGTGTTTTGAAAGAGCACTAAGTGTGTGTCCAAAAATAGCTCAGCTAACAGACATGAAGGACAGCTGTGGGATGAAGAGGTAGGAGCTTATTCTACTTGTGACCCATCAATCTATTTCTGAAGATGGATTTCTGAAAGGTCACACCAAGGTAGTATGATGGGAGTCTAGAGAGATAACAATGGGGATAAAATGAATGCACTGCAAAAGAATGGAAGGGGCAAGAGAAAAGGAGGAAGAATGGATAATATTTATTGGAGGTGGCATCCATATAAATTGTGGTGAGGAAATTGTGTCTAGGAAAAGACCACAAGCAGAAGAAAAAGGGTAATGGAGAAAACCAGCTGAAAAAATCTTGTACAAATTGGTGCATAAAAGTCAGGGAACAGTTATATAAACAGCTAACTGAACAATTCTCTGTTATTAGTAAAAAGATCCACCATGCTATTAGATCACAAGAAGGCTGTTAGAAAGAAATTCCAAGGACTATACTAGAAATTTGTAACACCAGCCCTTTCTGCTCAATAAAATTTGCTAAAGAGCAAGACTGACTTATCTATTAGACATAATAGGCACAGTGCCTAGGGCTCATGAAAATGTTTTATTTTTTTTAATCAGAAAGAATAAAAATGAAGTATTGTAGAAATTATTTATTTTCATGCCTTGCCTTTCAGTCATGAACATAGAAACAATAAATGGAATACAGATAAAATATAATTCAAATTAAAAGCTCAGTCATGTATTAAATACCACCAAATTAATTTAATATTATTTTTATGGTGAGAGGGGCCCATGAAGGCAAAATGCTCAGAGCCCACAAAAGTCATAATGTGGCCCTGCGAAGGAAACTCTGTGAAGATCATGCTTGGGAGGAATCATTTTCAGTTTTAGGCTGCTGACAAAGGGTCTGAATATTGTATGTATGGAAACTGTGCAAGGGGGACATGGAAACTGAAGAGCAGCCAAGACATGAACACTGCAAGAACAGAGAAGCATTCTGACTCATGCATGCAAAAAAGTACTGTAGTGCCCTGCAAATTAGAGTGGGTGGAGGAAAAAAAAGAGGAACAGCCCATGAGAATGGGAAACCTAGTAGTCTCCACACAAAGGTTCCATGCCTCTCAGTAACCCTGAAGCACCTTGGATTCCTGGGTCCAAGTTCCAAACACAAAGGTCAGAGCAAGGCTCCCTCCTCCCCCTCCCCACCACCTGAAAGCAAACTGGGAAATGATCTGATGTAAGCCAGAAGAGTGCTCCAGCAGAGATGCATTACTGTTCTCCTGGGAAGCAGCATGCTTGGATCTTGAGAGAGGCTGAAAAGAGAGAAGAAGAATCACAGAATCTGATTTTTGTCCTTTTGTTAAAAGTTATAAATCTGAGGCAGTCATAACACAGAAGCTTGTTTAAATCTTGTGCAGTTATCTTCTTTTATTTTCTTTCTTTTTTTAACACTTGGTTGGGGGGGGGGGAAGTATTATCCATAGGAGAAATGCCACTTCAGACAAAGCTAAAATCCTTCCAATTAACTCAAGTAATTAGACTCTGAAATATCTCCAGTGAACTTTTCATACTCACTTTAAAAGAAAATAGGAATGCATTGATGCTCAGAAAGGTATGAAAAAGATATTGTCCAATAAAGATAGTTCAGGAAAGACATCTCTATGGACCTCTGTGGGAGGAACAGAATATTACTTCAGTGAATGCCATATGGCATAGCAGAAAGAACTGTACTGTAAATTACATTGCTCTATTTCAATGTGTCATACCTATATTTCATTTGAATAGAGTCTTTGGAAATCTAAAAAGTATAATTCTTATAGTACATCCTAACTCCTTAAAAGAGATAAGGATTTGATGAAATTTCATTACTACAGCACATAAAGTTACTCTATAAAATTGCCATAAAATTGCTCTAGGAGAGTCCCCACTAGGATTCTGGAAACTGGAATAAGGTTCAGAAATCAAACACTTAAGATGGGGATGGTGAGGACCTAACTTTGGAGTTAATAGATCCAGATCCATTTATTTTCTGCAATACCAGCTCTGCCCACATGGAATTGATATAGTAATTCCTTTCTTCCTGCATTTTCTTTGGGAGGGGGACATTTAAAATACAAACCTGTGCCAGATTGCAATGTCTAGGAAATATTCATACATATACCAGCTGGTAGCCTGACCAGCCAAATAGACCTTAGATACAATAGTAGATATGCTATCCCATTCCTCTCTAGTCTCATTTAGGATAGCTTTCTTCATACTTATTTACACAGAATTCGACAAAAACATTAATCCCATGGCTCTGGAATTCTTTGTGTTTCTGAAGTACAGCTGACAGCAAGTAGTGAATAGTACTTAAATTAATTCCAGGTTTTTAAGAATTGGTCATCATGGAAATCAGCAAGAAAACTTACTTTCCTCCATTTATTTGCTAGTTAGTTCGGTGGCACTGGATCATGCTCAACTCCTTTGCATAGTCAAATGTCTGCCATCTCAAATTGTTTCTAGTAATAATTTATTGACATGCTACAACTCCAGGTTCTTTTGGTTCTCCAACTTTGCATGCCAAAAGCCCATTACTAGTATTATAATCTTCTTAATTTAGTGAATTATTTAGTAATTTAGCACCTCTTGAAATTTGCCATAAAATTCCTCAATTTCTTCCAGAACTACATCTGTAGTAGATGAATAGACTTGCATAACATTGATGTTCACTGGATATCCACTAATTCTAACAGATATGATTCTGCCATTTATTAAATTATAGCTGACTACATACTCAGCAATGTCCTTTTAAGTATCATTGCCACCTCATTACTTTTATGTTCTCATTTCCTGAATAATGTATCATGTAATCATCTGATTTTAAAGTGCTTCATTCTGGTCATCTAAGTTCAGTTATTCCTTAAACACCCAGTTTAGTATGCTTCATTTCCACTTTGACAGTTTGAACTATACCTTGAGGCTTGTTTCTCATATTCCATGTTTCAGTTGTATGTGTCCTTGTAAGACAAGGAATGACTATTTCAGGACTGACATCTACAATGACCAGACTCCATTACAGCTTTAGACTGTTCAATAGTGAAAATTCAACATTCTTCGACAATAACTAGAGGAATAACTTCTGATCTGGATTCCCATTATCTAGCACCCAAACTTGTCTAAATGTTTCAGCAATGCCCACTCCATTTTCTTGCTGCTAATACAGAAGTAGTTTAGTCTTGCCTTCTTCCATGTTTAATTTGGAGTTTCTTCCCAAGTGACTTGGCTTCCCATATGCCTACAGAGTCTTACTAGTCCTCACCCCTACTGTAGATTGCTCTTACTATCACCCTTCCAGCCTTACCATATTGTGACCATAACAGAAACTCAAACTCTTGCCAGCATCATTTTAAGGTCACTGAAGCTATTGAATCCTCCCACCAGATCAAGGTAGTAATTGCCTGGGAAGGATTTTAATTTATTAATACTTCTAGGTGCTAGCCTGTCTCATTGATTATGCATGGAATAAAAAGCACACCATAGAGGATTATTTTGTGTCAGCTGTGCCTACAGAAGTCTGATCCCATCCATCAGCCAAAAGTTATATCTGAAAACCTCAGCAAGTTATAGCAAAAACCTCCTCCTCCTTCTCATTGATGATTAGGATGATATTAACTTTTTATGAGATCTTCTTATACAAATTGATTGCCATTTAGAACACAGCACACCAGATATAACTATAATTAAAAAGAAAAAAGTAATTTCTGTAGATGCGGCAAAACCTGAGGACAGCAGAACTGAGAAAAGAGAATTGGAACAAAATATAAAATATAGAGTTCTAACAATCAGAATAAGTAGATCATTGCAAAATCATCCCTATAGCTATTAGTACATTAGGTAGAATAATAGAGTTATTAATTTTTTACAAGAACTATGTATTTTGGTTACATCAGCTGAGAATTTGTAAAAAAAACACTTTGCAGGGCACATGCTATATTACATGGATAATTCCTAGGTGAAACATTACTTGGATATTCTATAGGTTTTTGGCTGGAACTTGGATTTCCAAAGAACATTAGTCAAAATGTAATTCTTTTTGTCTGGTTTTTGTACTATATTATTCTTTGATGAATAAAAATATCATCATCATCATCATCACCATCATCATCAGCCAATTGCAAAGGTAGCTTTACTTGGAACAGCTTATATCCTGCAACGATACCTTTAACACCATCAAACAAAAACATCTGCCTATCCCAGGTCCTTGGGAAGGACTGAATATGTGGACAAAAATGCCAAATCCAGTCTAAACATCTGTCTGACCGTTAATAAGTCAGCCAGATATTAAACATAATAATAAGTACTAAAGGATAGCTTCATGAATCAAGCACATATTAACTGCCTTGAACCTTCACTAGAACATTGACTAAATTTGAACTTCAACTATGGCACTTGGAAAAAAAACAACCTGAAAAATGTTTGTTTATTTATTTATTTGATTTATATAGCTGCCCATCTCACTTTTACATGATTGGCATATATATAAATGCATATACGTGCTTCCCACATTGGTATGGTAATTTCTTAAGAAATCCTACCTAAACAGATTTATAAGAGAATACAAAGTATGGATAACTAAAAATAGGACCACAGGTGTTATGCTTGTATATATTCTTACTTTTCTTACTATCAGGACACAATCCCAGGAATAGGTACAATGTATAATCGCATCTCAGCATTGCAGTAAAAATGGAATAAACTGCACTTTTGGTTAATCGTTTGGTGTTTTCAAACTAATAAGGAACACCAACACAGGTTAATTATGCTATACTTAGGTTATAGATATTTTATCTCTGTCTGCACCTATTTCAGTGTAAATTCAGAAATATTTTAAAATAAAATCCTTAAAGCACTATTAACAAATTCCATTAAACACAGAAACATAAACACTGGTGATATGTTTAGCTCTTAATGTCAGCTATAGTAACTACATTTTGAAAGTCCAATGGTATTTTCCTCTTACACCCAGAGAATTGAGGCAGATACATTCTGAGTTTCTTTCTGATGTTTTCTTCATTTTCCGGGCTTCTTTGTGGCTCTCCACAATTAAAAGAATAGTAATGACAAAACAAACCATATAAGAACTTGTAGGTTACAACTCTTCTTGTGGACAGTTTATATTTAGAACAAGAAAAACAAGACTGTAAATCAAAATCACTGTACACTGAGTTGATAATCAAGGAGTTTGTTTCTTCAGGGCCATGAAGTATAATCAAGTCTTTGGTGGTCCAACAATGGTAGAGATTCAATTGCTAGCTTTGTTGAATGGAGATAAGTGAATGCAAATGAGATAACCTTTAGTAGAAGTTCTATTACAATAATGGTATCTCTATATAGATATATCATTAATATAAGTAATATTTACAAGTGATTGATTATGTGCCATCAAGTTGGTTTTGACTCTTAGTAACCACATAGAAAGATTTTCTCCAGGATGAACTGTCCCCAACCTGGGCTTTCAGGTCTTACAGTGGTGCACCCATCACCTCTGTAAATGAATCAATCCAGTTTGTGCTGGTCATTCTCTTTTATTTTTCCTTCCACCCTTCATAGCATTATAGACTTCTTCAGAGACCTAGGTCTTTGCATAATGTGTCCAAAAATATTTACAAATTACATTACTGATTATTTCACAAATGCCAATACCAAACATCAGAATATGATGGATGTGTCAATTTTTTCATGCATCTGGATGTGGAATTTATTATTGTGTAACCAAATCAGAGGAAAGCTTGAACAGGTCTGAAGTCTTCTGGCATCAGTGCACTTCTAATCATAAAACTGCATGTATTGTATGCATAAAATTGCAGGTATTCCATTCCCACAAATTTCAGTGCTTCCTTTGGAAAGAAATAACCTTATGAGAGATTTAATAGCTTCACTACATGTTTTTCATTAGCTCAACAACCTCCAGAAAGACATGAAAAAATATGTGCTTGTTTCATTGTATCTCTATCCAGTATAAAATTATATAATGAGCCCCATACATAAGAGTTAAAAGACACTTTAATGGCCATTAATTATTACTTTCCAAACCTCTGAAAATAATAAGTTTGTGAACAGATCTACAGAAAGTTTAATAAGTATAAAAAGGACTCTGTCCAATTGAATACCTTTTTTTCCACCTTGTCTTAATTATAAAGAGACACCATTAGAAATCATTACAAGTACTTAATATTAAGTTCTGTCATTCTATCTAATGCTATTGGGATTAACACTAGTAATTAAACTCCCAGATGTAGAAAGGTCAAGTCTTCCTTCTAACATCCTTTGGTTACTTATGTATGGCATCTGAGCAGCACATCAAAGATAATTAAGAAATACAAGCTGTTTTTCCTAAGGGTGAAGTATAAGGACATCCAGTCATTTTTCAAAAATGAGAAACTGCTACAAAGCTTAAAAGTGCCATCTTATGCATAATATTCATCTGTAAGGCAATTTAGGTCCAGTGAGGTTTATTCCCTTCTAAACATATTTGAGATTGCAACATATAAGTATTACTGAATGTCTGAGTGCAGCTCAGTCAGATCCATGGTTGCCATAAGGGGAACATGCCATGGATATTATGTGAGGGTGTGTTTTATTTTCATGAATAACAGATAAATATTTTCATTTATAAATGTTTTATATATATTATCAATCTTTTTAGACTTCCACCAATTTGTTGAAAGATCATGTGGAAACTAAATTCAGCTCAATAATTGCTCTATGATGGATCCCAGGTGCTGGCTAGACTCAAGAAGTTGTAAATGCACACACTTTCATGATTGTCTCTAAAAATACTGATGATTATAAAATATTTTGGTGTGGTCCAGGTATACAATAGAGGATTGTGGCATTAGCTTAGTTGATCATGACTACTTCTTGGAGTCTCAAGAATATATGCAAAATGTAAATGATTTTTATTTGTGCCTAATAAAGACAAAGTTCAAGGGAGATGAATGAAATATTGTCATCTTATAGATGACAGGGAGATCTCTCACTCTCTCTCTCTCTCTCTCTCCCCCACCACCCCCCGCCCCCGTCCCTGGTTTATTACAGACCAAATCCCACTAAATTTACTGGGACTTGTAAGTAAATATGCTTGTCATACCTTCCATATGACCAAATGTATTATTGATCTAAACAGTATTACAGTATGGTTCACATCAAATATAAAAATATTATCTCACATGAATGGTAATACTGTATGACAAAATAACTTTTACCCAAAGGAATACTATTCCTTTATCTTGCAAGTTGCTTGCATAGCAGTCATTGAGATTCATGCATCTGAAGAACTATCCATGGAGAATAGCACGAGCGTTAAGGTTGTATCTTCATAATGGAAAACCATATTGGTATCCCATGAGTCATTCCAAAAAAGCCATATTGTAGAAAGCAGAAACAATAAGTGTGAGAAACAAATATAGGCAAAACAATACCTCTATTGATCACCTATCTTTTAAGTTTGACATAGCAGTTTTTCAGAAAGAAGTCCATGGAACCTATCTAACAATAGTTTATCTACTGTCAAACTATCAAATAATAGTTTGGTGTAGTGGTTAAGGCACCAGGCTAGAAAGCAGGAAAGTTCTAGTCTTGCCTTAGGCATGAAAGCCGGCTGGGTGACTTTGGGCCAGTGTCTGTCTCTCTCAACCCAACTCACCTCACAGGGTGTTGTGGGAAAAATAGGAGGAAGGAGTATTAGGTATATTTGCTGCCCAAGTTATTTATAAAAATGATAGAGGTGAGATAAAAAAAAAAATTAAAAAATAGTGCTGTAGATTGTAGATTATGAGAAATGATTTAACTTTTCAACTCCATATAATTTCTTCTTCTTTGTAGACTCACTTTCTTTTTCTTTTATTATAGAATTGTTGAATTTATTTTATTTCTTTATTGTAAGCTATAATATACTGTACATATTGCCAGAATTTTCCAAAAGGGATTGTGCACCTCTCATTAAGTTTTTTTTTGTTTGTTTTTTTTACTGTAGCTCTCATAATGAAACATCTGAAATAACTGAAGTAATCATTATTTTTTTACCAATTCAAATCTTTTGAATTCTCATTTGGAATTTTGGAAATTTATTCTTATAGGTTGGAAGGAAGGAAATTAAATTAATTCTATATGAAATTAGTTTCAGGATTTTCTAGCTACTGAAGGGGGAAAAAAGAAAGGATACAGGATTTTAGCTCAATGTTCATTTTTTCTTCCTAGCCTGATATTAAATGCAAATGCTATTACACTTATTATAAATCACTTTTCACTGATTTATAATAAATAGCGAAAAGAATCTAGATGAAGTGAAATAAATATGAATGATAAAGAATTGAAATGCAAATCTCAAAGAGGTTCAAGTGAACTGATTGTTACCATTTAAAATCTTAAAAATGAATTATGTAGCCTCACCCCATAAAGATAAGCAAACTGATTAGGCAATAAGATTATGTAGGGTATGGGATAAAATTTCAGTACATCCCGCAAAAGTTTCTTCTTCACTCTAGTTTCTTCTTCACTCGCCCCTAATTACAACACAAGAATATCCCAACAACCATTTTCATGGTCTCATTGCCTGCCCATACCTGGGGCAGCTTTCTTAAAGTCATCCTAGCAATTCCAGTGTTAAAGTACTATTTTTCCTTGTTTCCCAACACAATTTTTCATGTGGAGATGATCTGGCAGGGTTTATTGATTATTTGGCCACTCATGCAGCTGGGATCTGGATCTGGTCAGCTCTATTGACCACTTTAGATTGCTACAAGCAGACAGTCTCCTCTTCAGTTGCTGGATACTGCAGGAGACACCTGGCTTCTACAAGACATCTACCGAGATCATGCCTGACCTGGACTTTCCACATATTTTGTCAGATGTTGTACAAACTTTATAAACAGTTTGGTTCTGTTTTCAAGAGGAACTAAATCTCTTTTTGAAACAGTGCTCTTTTGAAAGAATGCTACTCCTATGATGCACAAAAGGGAAGAGATTTGGGTTCTACCAGTCCTGTTTCAGTTAGGTCTGATACAGATTTTCTGTCAGGTCATCTTTTGATTGTTCTTACTTCTTTCATTATTTCTGATCATGAACACCTCAGCTCAACTGTTACCCCAATTAGTCAATGATTCCAGAACCACTCCCAAGCAACTACAGTTCCTTTGGCTGTTTGTGCTTACTTATGGTTACTTACGTCACACTTGGTGATAGGACAGGACCGTTTTGGCTGCCTTAGTGGCACCAGGAGCCATGGTGATGGTTGTTGTTGTTGTTATTACATGTGGACATTCATGTGAATCCAGAGCATGTATCTAGTGTGTGTGTTCTTTATGGCCATCCAGTGGCTACTTTTTGATACTTTCATTCATAAGGTCAAAACTGGATTCCTTGGTCAGTTATTAACTGCACAGCCATTCCTTTGCAGGACTCTTCAGGGAAGAAGCTCAATCATTATTGATTGCTTCCTTCCTCTTCAACTTGTGCCCTCTTTACACTTTTTACATATCAGCAAGACCGACAGTGCTATTTCAGAGTACTGGTTTAGCTCTTTTTCAAATAACTATGTCCAAAAATAGCCTGACTGACAGGTAGCAGGAACAGAGAAGGGGTTGTGAGCCTGTGGGCATAATTTTAAAATTATGTACTGAATATGTGTACAAGACCACAATAATTTGACTAGCCTGAATTTGTCATCCATCAAATATATTCAGTTTGGTTGCCCACATTCATCTGTACTTCACAATCTGCTAGTCCCATTTAACACAAAAAGTGATGATCCTTTTTTTCCCCCTCACATCAGAGTTCCAATTAAATGTGGTATATAGTATAGTGATCAGGGTGTTATTAGACTTAGTTGTGGGAATAACCCAGGCTCAAATACCAACTAATCAGGGAAAATCACTCAGTGGACTTGGCACATCAATTAACCTTCTCAGCTTAATCTAATTTAGAAAGACATTGTGCCAAAAGGAAAAACAAGCCATTATTGCTGTTAGTTTCTGAAGGAAAGATATGATACAAATATAATACTTTTTAAAAAGTAGATGAAATTGTTTAGTATAGACAATTTCAGTACTCCACACTTTTTTAAAAAATTGTTTTGGTGACAACACAAGCAAGAATATCAAAGGTAAAGATACGGATTTCTGATAAGGGAGAATAATACTGCTTTTGTTATAACCTTGCGAGAAGGTGAATCTGTTCTGAGCTTGCAAGAAACAAACCAACTAACATACAGCATGACTGCAGTTATAACTGAATACGGTAAACAATCATAATGTGATTGTTTACTGTTGAGAAGCTTTCCACTGCTTGGGCGAGTTTCTTGCTCGTGATAAATGCTGCTCCATTTTCTGGGTGCATGTCCTGAGTAATAGATAGTGAATTCCTCAAACTGGAAATAGCCATTGTCTATTGAGTGTAGCTCACTGACACCAAGGAGATTGATTTTCAATGTGGCCATCTTGCATTTGATAACATCTAATTTATCTTGGCTCATTCCTTGGACATTCTACATTGCTGTCTGATGTGTCTTCATGCAGCACAGACTCTTGCTTTCACCAATGGCTGTATCAGCAGCTGGGATTCCTGCTGGATTTACCCCAGGTGCGTCATTAATGTCTTGACTACTCACTGTAGGTCCTTGTTCTTCCCCAGTAGCTTGTTGGGTACCTTCTAGCCTGGGGGGTCTTACCATTGGGCACCATATCTGCATCAGTTGAGAGCCTTTCCATAACATTTTCTTGGTGAGGTTTTTACAAGGTAGGTCACCAGGTCTTTCCTCAACCTTTCCCATTTACCCAGGCTAGGGACTGGCATGCAAGTGCATGGCTGGGTTACCTAACTAGGTACATCCTATCAATAGGAGAGTTTTTTAAATCATGTGATTTGTTTTGGAAGAAAGGCAGAAGGGAATGACTTCAGATTAACAATCTCTTAGACAAAGAACAGAGTGAAAGGCAAAGAAGAAATACAGAATAAATCCATAACTGTCTTGTATATGTCATTACTTCTTTGTCATCAGTAAGTCATGAGGTGTTAAAGAAGCAGTACTATTGGATTTAGACCTTCAACAGTTTCTGTAGTCAGAGATCTTCCTTGACAGAAAAGTGACTCTTCCTGAAATTAATACGTAACAAAACAAGAGCATACAGAATTGAGGGAAGTAAACAGCCTGCCATCTTGCAGGCCAGCTTGTCCCTTACCAAACAGAAGGGTGGAATTGTCTTCCTAGTCCTCTTGGATGAAAGCAGTTTTAGCTGAAATATTGTTAAGTAACTCTGGTCAATTTTATTCCTGCTTGCTTAACTGGGTTAGTGTACAAAGTTGAAAGAGATACAAGGAAGGAAAGACAAGAATAGTTGCCCAGTCATAGCAGCAGAATCAATCTCAGGGCTTTTTATGGATTGAGAGTTGAGCTGAGAGTTGAGAAAAGAAAGGCTGGTCATTTGAAAATGCCATAAGGATTAAGATAATATTCTGCAGTCAAAGCATATCTAGTTTAACTGGGCCCACTGGCCTAAATCAAGGATCTTTGAACTGCCTTTCTTTTGACTCATAATCTTCAAGCATTTTCACATTCCTTTAACTCCAAAGCATGAAAAAGTGCAAATAGAGTTGCAGCCAATTAAACATGAATCCAACCCCAGTGTGAGATGAGGAAGACCATCTGTTTGTCCGGCTTAAACTGCTTTGATTGATTCTTTCGTGACTACAATAACAATTCTTCCTTCAGAAGGCAGATCCAGGTACTGTCACAAAAACTTAGTGATATCTGGATTAGGCTATTAGAACACACACTATATGGGGCTGCTTTTGAAGATTATGGAGCCTACAATCAGTAAAGAATGCTACTCCTTTAATGTTATTAGTATCTATTTCCATGGTGTATGTATTATCTTTCTGATAACATATTTTCAAGAATAAGATCTTTAAAGCCTTTAATGCTTTGGCTCAATGATGTTCGTTGTAAGCTGATTTCTAGACTGAAGATTCTAGCTTGCATAGACTAGTGTGAGCATGCTTTGGGTAAAACCAGGCTTTGGTTGCACCAACATGTGCTGACAGTGATTGGTGTTGCCATTATTATTATTAAGGCAGCCTGCATATAGCATGGATATGAATAAGTCTACACATTCTAGCTACCTTACTCTCCAGTGAATTGTGATCATAGAAGAACCTGGGATAGGTTTTGGGTTTAAAAAAGTGTGCAACATTCTGAATTAATGTTAACCAGCCTGGGCCAGGTGGGGGAGATTATTGAGTTATGTGACATGAATGAGAATGAGAGGAGAGAATATAAAAATAATAATATGCTTGGGCCATTAAGAGACCCCGAAATGAATGACAATAGTGATCATTTGGTGAATATCTGCTTAGAAAATGATGTCTTCCTTTCAAGTACCTGGTTAAAGGCTCTCTATTCATACCTACATATGGCAAAAAATGAATAAAAAAACATGATTGATATGATTGTTAATGATGAAAGTCTGAGAGCATTAGTGAGGGATATAAAGGCAATGAGAGGTTCTGAAACGGAGGCAGACCACTTTTCAGGAGTGTCAAAAGTGGAACTTAGGGGAAAAATGATAGAAAAGAAAATAAAGTGAAAATTGAATGACTGCAGGAAGAGAAAGTATAAGTCCTGTATGAAAAATGCTGCTTAGAACAGTGAGAGAGAAAAACTAAGGAGGCTTCAGAAATGTGTGGAGTTATTCTAAGATATGATGATTTGATTTATTGTTGCCATCTTTTTATTTTCATTGTATTCTTGCAATGTTCTTATGCTTCTATTTTTATATGAGTCTGCTTTTATATATATTTCTATTTGAGCTGGCAAGAGTCATTTTGATTGCAGTGGCATAGAAATAAGTTAAATAAATAAATAAATGTATGAAAATGGTACAAAGATATTATATTAATAGGAAGTAAAGTTTTAAAAATGCAGTCAAAGAAAGAAGATAATGGTTAAAGTTAAAAGAGGCAGAGAAAACGCAGGGCAATTTTTCATAATGTTGGAAGTGAAAAAAGCCACAGTATATTAGGATCCTCTAGCAGAATGAATAGAATTTAAAATAAAAATGATGGAATGATTGAGGGAAAACTGAAGAGAAGTATAAGAATGACTATTTTAATTATTTGTATGGGAATTACAGTGTTTGGGTGAAGAATACAATAGAAATGAATTCTACAAATGTTAATGCCCAAAATAAAAATGATGAAAAGTTGAAACAGTTGAAACAGTTGAAAAGTAGAAGGCTGCACATGTAGACTTTGTAAGTAGAGAAATGTTAAAATATGGGTGCGATTTGTTTCAGGAATGTCTGGGTTAGTTTTTTTTTAATACGTGTGTGAATGTTATTGCAAAACTACAGAATGAGTAGTTAACATGTGCCTAGAAAGTTGTTCTGTTCTGACTGAAAGGGTGGGATAGGAGACAATGGACAAAATTTAAAAAGTGCAGTGCGGGTTTATGCTGGAAAGAATGTACCATTTTCAGGAGATAATTGAGAAATGTATGATTTGTGAGAAAGTTTACTGTACAGCTGTCGATTCAGAAAATTATGCATTGTAAGTGAATAGGCTTAAATTATGAATCATTTTGCAGAAATATTGAACTTAATTTTATTGAATGTGATAAGAGGGGTATATGATGGAAGTAAAGTATATAGGAGAATGAATTGAATGCTTAGGAAAGAGTTCAACAGCGAGCCGGGAATAAAACAAAGAAGTGTGATATCCCCTTGGTTGTTTAATTTATTTATAGACAAATATAGAAGGAATGTTTGTATTGGTTTGGATGCCAATTTTTTTGTACTTTTGTATGCAGACAGTGCCATATTGTTTGGCTAAAAAGCTGAATCATGTGTAATGAACTGATTGAATGATGCAATAGGAAGAAGAGATCTGAAAATGAATGTATCAAAGGTGGTTATACTTGGGAGAGAAAATGGAGTGAATGATTGCAAGTTATTTACAAAAAGCAAGAAAACTAAAGAAAGTTGATGAGGGTTTATATTTTGTTTACTGAAAAGACTGAAAAATAGAGGGAGAAGTTTTAGGATATACAAATGCTATTAGAACCAGTATGTGATCTGTCGCAAGAAATGAATGCTTGTCAAAAGAATTATAAATGGTTGTGTATGGGAGATTTCTTCTGCCCTCTGTTTTATGGAAGTAAGAGTTGGGTATGTCAGGAAAACAATAAAAAAGGTTGGGTGAAGTGGGAATTGGTTGCTTAAGAATATGTGTGATAAAACAAGAGATAGGAGCGAAACTGAATGGATGTTAAAAGAATGTGGGTTGAATACAAAAGTGACTGATTAGAACCAAACAAATAGGTTGAGGCACTTTGTCATATAGGTAGAACGAATGAGGACCAGATCACAAAGCATATATGAAGAAAAAGTGAATGATTTGAGAAGAAAGGGAAGACCAGGAAAGCCGTGGTTTAATGTGAAAAAATAATAACATTAAAGCTTGAATGACCAATCCTATGCAACATCACCTATGGCTTCCCACCAGTAGATAATGCTGCACAGGAGGGGAAGGGATGGCAGGAAATCCACCAATCATTGTACTAAAATTATCCTGCCTAAAATTGCAGGAACACTATCAGCATCCCTGCTGAGGCATGGTATAAGAAAGCTGTGAGGGTAGCATAGCATACTTTGCTTCCAACTCAAGGGTGGGAGGAAATCACATCAATGGGGTTGGAAGGAAGGGTTCAGTATGTACTACATGTCCTAGTATTTGGGCTACAATACAGAAAGCAGTTGCACTGTAACTATACTACTGAATATTTTGAATATTTTCTATCAAGCAGTCATGTTGATATACATTCTTATAGAATCTCAGAGGAGTTGCTTCTTGGCTTAAGAAGAATGGAATGGTGCGTGTGGCAGTCTAGATGAATTATTTGCACTGATATTAACATACATTTAAAAAAAAATCTGAAGAACCTTTTTCTTTGAAAATCTCAATTTGTAAACACATACTGAGCTACAAAGCATCAAAACCTTAAAAGAAAGAGATCCTTCACATTATTATTTTAGTTTAGTAAACTCCCACTAAAAATGCACCACAGGGAACCATTTGTTTTAAAAAGGCAGAGATAAATGACATCAGATTTTCTCATTTACTGTGCATCTTAAGGAATGTGTCCCATAGCTTAGTATTGGCATTTGGTATTGGCACTGTGAAGTTGAAAAGCCATGACTGGCTTATTGCTATGTAAAAAGCCGTCATTTCTCTTCCCAGTAATAGAAACATTGGGTGATACCAAAAGCTGTATGAATACAATGCAGGCATTTGCTAACTCAGGTCTGCATTGTCTGACTGATTCTTTTTTTCATCCTGCAGTTCACATTACACATAATTACACCTAAAGAAAATCAAATAAGAACAAATCAAATAAGAACAAATAAGTATGAAAATCAATTTGCAGAGCTAGCTAGTCTGTCTGCTGCTGATACTGGAAACTGTGAAACACCTAACACCTTTATTAATGGCATGAGAGTCCAGGCTGAGGGGAAAAATACCAGAAGGAAAATGAAAAGACTTAAAAAAAATTACAATGGTACAGTATAGAGCTATTGGGTTATAAGGGATGCTGACAAGCAATTCCACTAAAACTTGTGCACACTGCTATCCAATTGACTGTTTGCTGGGCTCCCACTGTTTAGAATTGTAAACTCTGTGGAGGAGGGTGGGTGTATAATTGTTGCTGAAATACACCCCTAACTATAATTTGAGAAACTGCCACATTTAATATACCTGAAATCACCGCCCCCACTTTTCAAACCACACCTTAGAGGGGCAAATAAACTGAAGGCTGTATTCTGCGTTCAAGAAACAGTCTTACCTGGAGATTTCTATGTGAACTCTCCCCAACTTTTTGGAGTTTTACTTAAAGCAAACTGTTGCACAGTGCCTCCACCCAGCAGGGAGCAGGAAGTCCTGGTAGATGAATTCTCTCCCCTATCTCTGAGAAATCCTAAAATCGAAGGGTTGGTTGTGAACAGTCAAGAAGCAATAGCTACAGTATACCAATATACCAATAGTTAGATTCATTGGCCAAGAGGCTGCCAATTGAGACTCCTAATTCTCTTGTGGCCCCTGGGTAGCCCTTCGCATTTGTCATAGAGGGAAAACCCCCCTGCTGAGCCATCTATTGCAGGGAGAAAAGCTTTCTGCCATCTCCTCTTTTGCTTATTCATGAGCCATCTTTCCTTCCATCAGTTCAGGAGAGAAGGTGTTTGAGTTTGGGTCCTTAGCTCCCGATCTCTTCAGGCTGCATCTTTTAGGCTTGCTTTCTTTTACTTCTTTTACCTAGCCTTGATACCATTTCTCAGACTGGACCTCTCCACCTTTCTCCTCCTTGTGTGTCCCTTCTTGTCTACTCAGCATCCACTCATTTTTAGAGCTTTTCTAAGTTTTGTTTCTTCTTGATTTCTTGGGACAACCCTTCCCTGGCTGAAGGTCCCTAACTCTGACTCTGTCTACCTGCAGCAGTTTATATCTTTTCTTACTCTCTATTCATTCTGCTACAAACTCCAGAGGTTATACCCAGCTGCCTGATTCCTACCATCACCATCAACCTCTAGTTGCAGACCTCTGAAACCAGATTTTAACATTATTGTTTACTCCTAGCAAATTCCTACCCATTTGTGCCCTACTACTGATTATTCCCAAATGTTATTGCAACTTTTAGGTTGCATGCATTATAATCTCAAAGTACTAATTAAACATGGCTTTCTAGTATTTAGGTCACTCTTGATGACTGCAATATGATCATGCCTAAGAGCACCATTAAAGTTCATCTATGTTTCCTTATTAGAAAAACAATTGAACAATGTCCATAGGTGGTAAGAAAGGTCAAATCCTGCTGAGGGAGTACTAGTCTGATGAATTCTTGCTACTAGAAAGGTAATTCCTTTTTCTAGTCCAATGAAATCTGAACTAAACACAGGCACAGAAAGAAGTATTGCTGCCATACCTAGAATAATGGGGTTTTTTTTAAGTTAGAGGAGATATAGACTAGGCTACTGGACTTTGTTTTAGAGGTAGCAGCTAACTCTGCTAACAATTAAAACACTACCAGTCAATTCTGGCAAATTTTGGGCTGTGTACAAGCAGACCAAAGCCTAGTTTTATCACAAGCATGCTCACACTTTTCTAAACTCTCTACTATGGAGATGACCTGGTAAGTGACATGCTGTTCTCTCCATCCCACCAACCAGAAGCAACATGCAGTGTATTGACACCCACTCTGGACAACTGAGGAAGTTGTGGCTGGATGGAGCTGATTGGAAAAGAAAGAGGGGTGAATAATTTAAATAACAAAAGGCAGTGCATGAAATGATGGATGGATATAATGGAATGATCAGGGAGGGAACAGCTCTGGATTATTTTAGTTATGGCAGATTCCATATATAAGTCTTATTTCTTTTCAAATGCTGTTCACTAAGAGGTGCAGAGACCATTCATTCTGCTTCATGACCTGGATTCAGTCTCTGTAAATGGTGGAATCTACTCAGAGCCTTTTTGAAAGCAGGATTCTCTGATTCACTTCCCAGATCAGAAGCTCTGCCCTCCAATTATGTACTATGAGAAAAAACTTCATAGCTATAATTTTTGTTTGCTTGTTTATCAGTACAGAATGGCAGTCATGGGAAAGGTATATGGAGAGGACACAAGTCAACTTTCACAGCTGATTTCACAACACAGAGGTTTTCAACCCACATGCCCTTTAAATCTGCTTTTAAACTGCCTGTAACATCTTTCTTTTTTTCTTTTTTTTCATTAGAACACAATGAATTTCAGAGGGAAGCTAGGTCACTTGTCACTTTGAAAGAAGGAAGTGTCACACAAGTTCGCAGACATTGGTGCTGGTTTTTTCAAGCTGGACTCCTTTAAATCTATTTTTTAGAAGGTGCCCATTTTTTGTTTGTTTTGTATTGCTTTGCTTTGCTTTGAGACACAGTGTAATGACAAGTATAAAGAAAATGGATCTTATGGTGAAGAAAATCTGTGGCAACTTTCAGACAAATAGGAAAAGAGTGGTTGTTTTTTTGGCGCAAAGTGGAAGTAGTGGTGATAAAGAATAATCATGCCCCTTGCTGAGTATGGTGGAACTCAGTGTTGGAGCGAATAGCTGAAAAATGTGAGAGATTAACAGCCTTTGGAAGACAAGCAGGCAGGCAGGCAGTTATCCATATATTGCACAAATTATCATCATACAATGGTTATGATAAGGTAACTATAAAGCCATGAGATCCACCAAATCATTAAACTAAGGATCTCTGTCATAAATTCCCTCCATCCCTGCCAAGAGGCTATGACAGGGGCAACTGAAGGCGGTCTGATTGAAAGGATCCCTCTGATTTGACAGCAGATTTATCAGTTACTAAATCCAATCTTCCTTCTCCTCCTCTCCTGATATTTTGTATAAAATATATCTTTTTTGCCTTTTTTCTGCTACCAAGAGACTGCCATTTGCATATAATACAGAACAAGGCAGGTTACACTCATTTGTTCTGCCTCAGCTAAATAAAACTCTGTTACAAATCAGTTCTGCCCCAAATTCAGTTTTCCCACTTCTATAACACTGCCTTATTAATCACAGTTGCACACCCATGCTGTCTGAGAAACAGTATAGCATGTTAACTACCCAACATGATATAATAAAATGTGATTAAATGTGGAGTAATAAGTGCTATCTTCTTGCACTCATCAAAAACTATCAAATGCACTATGCCAGTAGTTTTCAAGTAGATATTCTGGGGAATCCAGGATTATTCAGATGTTCATTAGAGATTACTTAACGAGGAGAACAGAGGCACAAAATTTAATCTCCCATTATGGGAACATGGAGCCACAGGAAAAGTTAGGTGTATTCTAGTTCCAGTAGAGATCTATGTGAATTGAACATACATGTCCCAGGTTCCTTTGTAGTGTACAGAGATTTAGATGTTCCTTGAAAGAGGTTGAAGTTTCCCCTGGAGAGAGTGAGGGAGTGAGCAGGAGAGAGAGAATTGCATAGTAGCTATCAGCATTGTTAAATAATGAATGAAACAGTTTGATCATACTATGCAGATATTCCCAGAAGAACAATGCCTGAGATTGCCTAAAATGCTCCTATTTTGAATTAATTAAGAGCCACAAAGTGAGAAAGAAGGGTAGGGGAACTTCTTCTTTCCTTTTCTTATTCTTACCCTTCTCTCTCTCATAATTCTGCATTTCACTTCTGTTACACATCTCTATGTCTCTTCCACTGTGCTTTTGGGAATACTCTCAACTGACAATAACAGAGCAGCTAGATTTTCGTTAAAAGTAAATGTAAAAGAGGAGAACTGTATTTGATCAGACTGTTGATTTCTACCAGCAGTCTCTCAGGTAATAATAAGTGGTTGTCAAGTTTCCTTTGACTTTTGCTGAATCCTTCTTACTTCCTTCACCATGTTCTTGAGGCTTGAGTATGAATGATACTATTCAAATACCAGTATCAAAATCAGAATTGTTAGATTATGATAACTAACATTCTATAGCTTTGTAGAGTTCCAAAAATCTATTAAGGGAACATGAGACAATAAGGTAGGTGATTTTGTATTTAATAAAATGTAGCACAGGGAATTTGCCATTATCGTCACAGACTTGAATACTGCTTTCTCCAAAGATGTGATGATGCTCATTCCTTTAAAAGAGACATGATAAAACATTAAACCTTTTTATCCCATTGTGGACAAAAATGTTTTAAAAATGTCAATGGTGATTTAGTTCCAAGTGCTTCTGAATCATCCAAATTATCTTCTCCCATTTCAATATTGTGTCCAGCCTCATTAAAGATAAATTGCTTTCACTGCCCTAATCTTTACTTGTTGAGAGGCAGAGTATAAAAGTATTTTCCAGAAAAAAAAAATCCAAGTTTATAAAATAAAATCAATAATATAAGTAACATCTCCAACATCTATTTTGTATGTGTGATTTCATCAGGGCTACTAGATGTTAGCTTGAAAAACATGGAAACCCTCTAGATGACAGTAAACGGCTTCTCTACTGCCATCTAGAGGTCACCAAATCTGATTTTTGCAGCCCAAATCTAGTATCCTTAGGTTGCATTTGATATGATTTTTTAAAAATTAAGTTTTCTGTAAAATAATTTTAAAAATTTATGATTAAAATTAAGGCTGTGTAAATCAGCTCCAATCCAATTTGATTTAGTTCAGATCATTGATTTGAACTGGTTCAGAAAATGATCAAACTGGCTTTTAATCAACAATTTGAATCAAAGCTTTGAAAAACTCAAGATATTATTTTAAAATGCTTCTGAAGTTAATCAGGCAAAAACATAGTACAAAAATGCTATATGTGCTGTAAAAATTCCAGTAAAGAAATAGAATGTCTTCATTTTAGTGCAGACACTGGGTTTCGCAAGCATGAACCACCAACAAATAGAACAATTTCTAGCCATCTCCCCTTTTGTCTGCCTTATAACTGTTAGCTAAAATGTAGAGAAACTTCACTGCCTATTGTTTAGTATGCTGTATGCAGATATTACCAGTAGTGCTCTCCAGAATGATCAAAACATATTACTTTGGGGATCCAGGTAGATATCATTCATTATACTGAGTCCATATCCATAAATCAATCTTCTGGAAACTAGATATTTAGATTACAACTGGGGAAGATGTGCAAATAACAAACCATTTAAAACATAAATGGAATGGCTGTCCAACCAAGGGAATATGGGAATAAGGAGTTTGGCAGAGATTGACAAAAAGCTGCAAAATGTTTTTTATATTGAAAGAGAACTTGTAACATAACAAAAATATACAAATAAAAATCTTTGTTTTAGATTATCTAGAAATCAGGGGAAAACAAAAAAGTTATATCTGACTATAACTTTTGGAATCTAGAAAAATAATAAAACTGAACATAGCACCTCATCTGCACATAATGTTGACTCTTTTGAAGCCAGTATAAATAATCAGAATCAGATTTGATGATTCATGAAGCTTTCATGAAAGCTTACATTGTATAAGCTTTTATATAAAAGTTTGTAACGTATCAACATTTATATAGACAGTTTATAACATATCTCTATCTATCCAGCTCTTCTAACAACTCTCTGAAACTCTTTCTTAAGTTTCTTCCTGAGATTTTTGTTGACTTTGGCTTCTCTTCTTGACAATTTTCATGGTTTGTTTTGACATCCAGTTTGCTTTCTTCTGTTTCTTTATCTTTGGCAGTCTCTTCACATTCATCCTTAACAACTTCTTTAAGTTTATTCCACAGTTCCTCTGGTTCTTTATCAATGAAGTTAAGGCTTTAAAGCAATTTCTCATGTTTTCCTTGAAAGTGGTAGGTATATGATGAAGATCATATTGTGGAAACTGGTTGGCTTTCTTCTTTAGTTTAACTTAGAACTTGCACATGAGCAATTTGTGATCAGTTCCACAGTCTCTGGTGCTGTAACTGAGTTCTTGTACCTCCTTTCAGCAACAATATAGTTAATTTGATTTCTATCTGGTGATGTCCAAGTATATAGGCATTGTTTTGATTGAAAATGATATTAGCAATGAAGAAATCATTAGAGTGGCAGATTGACAAGTCAGTCTTCTGCTTCATTTTGATTTCCTAAGCCATAAAATCCAACTACATTTTCTCCTTTAATGTTTCTAATTTTGGATTCCAATACACAAATACTTGCATGTTCTGTCGATTTCAGACCAAACATCCATTAACCTCCTCTTCATTTGCATTGATGGTTAGAGCATAAACCTGGATGATTGTCATATTAAATGGTTGTTCACAAAATTTAATTGACATTATTCAGTCGTTGATTTCACTGTAGCCAAGTATTGTTCTTGCTAACTACAAAAGCAATGCTGTTCCTCCTTGGTTTTCATGTCCTAAGTAGTAAACAGTGTGATCTTCTGACTGAAAGTGCCAATCCCAGTCGTTTCAAGTAGCTGGTGCCTAAGATGTTGATGTGAAGTTGATTAATTCCATCTTTTGCTGTGGTGAGCTTTCCTGTGCTCATGTTTTTTATGTTCCATGTTCCCACTGTAATTCTGTCTTTAAGGTTCAAGTTTTCTTTCTCTGTATGGTAACATCAGCAACTAGACATCCCAAAGGCTTTAATCTAGCCATTAGTACCATTACTACTGCAAAAGATCCTCAGTTCTTACTCAGTAGCATGTTGAGTGCCATCTGACCTGAGAAGCTCATCATCCACCACTATTTTGTTAATCATTTTGTATTTTCTATCCAAGTGGATGTTTTGGTAAAAATACAGAAGTGCTTTCCACTGCCTCCCCCTCAGCAGTATGAACTGATGACTTTGTCACTCCCTCCAGCATTTTCCTATATTGCTGCTGCCCAATGTAAGTGACTGCTGGGCAGCTTGGATGGCTTTCACATCTTGGTTGACTCTGCTGGGAATATATGCTCATTCTTCTCAGGAATACCCCCCTCCCACTCCAGCTACAGGACTTCCTATTTGGGATGCCATGGTGAGTGCACATCTCTTGCCTCCATCGTGATTAAAAGACTTTCAAACTTCTGTATTATTGGACTATGTGGATAGGGACTTTCATCATTCAGTAAATAAAACTTTTCATTACATATTATTTTCTTTTTAACAAGCTATTGGATTGGTAACTAGACCTAAGTGTCAACAGTTGCCTCAACTTCATCTATGCCACTATCTGCCAGGTCAGGCAAGATGGTGGAGGACGATTCTTTTGCTACTTTACTAAAAGAGATCCTGGCTGAGGTACAACTTTTGAACCCAATGCAACAAGATCTGGCAGAGCTTAAGCTGATTTAAAAACGATGCAAGAAAGAATGGCTCACTATGAGGACTGTTTAAATGCTCAGGAGACTATAACTCAAGCCATTCATAATATTTTGGATAAATGAATTACTTATCTGGAGTCAAAATGGCATAGGAAAAAACTATGTGTGATTGGTATTGAAACCCCCCAAATCAATCAAACCTGGCTGAATTTATGGAATGTTTTTTCAAAAAGCTCCTTTCTTTGGGAACGGACTTTCCAGTCAAGATTGATCATGTGATCAAAATTCCTGTACTGAGAAGGAAGACTGGAACTAGTTCCGGTATTATTATGGAGCAATTCCTCTGTGTTACTACTACAAGAGATGAGATTTTACCTATATTTCATCAGGAATCAGTAAAGTCTCCTTTGAAGTGGGGCTCTAGTCAAAGCAAAATATCAATTTATCCTGATTTCACCAAAGAGGTTTCAGAACAAAGAAAGCAGTTTACAAAATCTCGTAGACTTGCCAGATCAATACAACTCCAATATTTCATGCATTTCCCAGCCACAGTTTGCATCAACCATCAAATCAGTTCCATAGATTTGATAATCTCTTGAACACAGGGGCCTTTATCTTATCCTTAAAATCTGCAGATGGACAAGCTGGACTGTGTTTTATTCTATGGAACCTGCCATGGGTGAAATTGGAGTTTGACTACAGTAAAAGCCTCAGATTAAAGGTCTATACGCAATTTTTTTCCCCCCTGAACTCCAACTCCTGTTTGTTTTGCTTATTCCTAGAGATAACATGTCTGGGCATACTGCCAATTGTATTGTTTATTTTTCAACATGCAGCCCTGTTTTCTTTTTTTTTCCTTTTTTTTCCCAATTAGTAATGTTTGAAACAGTTCTGTAATTTTCAGTGAAAGAAGAGAGATGAAATCACCATGGCATCCCCTTTGGGAAGTCAATAACTTCTGTGATTTTTTTTTTCTATATCTTTTTCTTACTTTTTTCTTCAAGATTCCTTTTAATTTTTTTATGATGTCCCTGTTTATTTTTTCATTTTTATGCACATAATTGTGTTTTTATTTTTTTAAAGTATAGATTCTATACATATACATAAAATAATGGTATTTGAAGTTTAAATTGAGTCTTTATGGAGATTCTACAATTTTGAGCAATACTAGAAAATATGTTAAATATTTACTATTATTAACTAGAAAATATGTTAAATAGGTTATTATTAGATATTTGTTAAATGGTACAGGTCATAAAATGAATTGGTATTGGGAGAATATTGATAAGTGAGCCAAAATAAAAGTTATGGATGAAGTTAGTTTAAATGTAAAAGGGTTATGAGAATCCAATGAATAAAATATAATCTTAGCATATTTAAAATCATTAAGGGCAGATATTGCTTATCTGCAAGAGACTCATTTAATGGAACAGGATAAATCTCTATTAATGAAAGATTGGGTGGGGTAAGTTTACCTTACAGATACTTTGATGAAAGCTAAAGGCGTATGTGGAAGAACAGGCTGTGGAGAAAGAATTTCAGGCACCTGTGCTGCCTCCCTCCCCTCCTATTTGAGCCTTCTCCCCTGTGTCAGCAGGGCAGAGGTGCCAATAAAGCTGTGGGGGAGAAAACCAGAGGAGACATGCATGATTTCACAGCAGCCACAGCCAAACAAAAGCAGGTGTTGAAGGTCCAAAGGAGAAGAAAGAACTTACAGCAGCCAAGCAAGACAAAGCACAATGAAAAAAAGGTGCAAGAGGTTGACAAGCTGGCCATTAAAAGAAAAAGAGGAAGAAATCCAGAGGAAAAGAGAGACAGACAGACAGACAGACTTGGGTCTGTAAGAGTGCAACACTGTTGCATAGTAGCAATAGTAGTAGTAAAAGAGTAGTAGTAATTTCCCCAAAGGGTGCAGTTTAATGACTCCCATCTATTGATATATTCCCATCTAGTAAAATACTCCCATCTATTGAGTAGTAGCAAAAGTAGTAAAAGTAAAAGAGCAGCAAATAGTATATTTATCAGCCTCTTGGATTTTTTTCTTGTTTGGTAATGTTTTGTATAGTGTTTATGTTTTATAAATTTATTGTTTTAATGGATTTTGTGAGCCACCCAGAGTCTCCCATTAGGGGGAGATTGGTGGAAATAAATAAATAAATAAATAAATAAATAAATGTAACAGTAGTGGTAGAATATAGCTTAGTAGTAGAAGTAATTGTATAGTGTATAGTAATAGCAATAGAATATAATGTGGAAAAATTGTTTAGTAAATACAGCATAGGTTAAGGTAATAGTTATAGAATGAACTCACACACACATATGTTTGTACATATCACTTTTATATCTTGGATAGAGTTGTAAATAAAAAAAATCCTCCCTAAACCTTATAGAGAGACATAAAAACCCAAGTGCCTAGGGTCCAGTGCTTTTTGGTGCTTTTGAGTCTATGTAAATCAAAATTGGGTACTCTTTGGCGGAAAAAAAAAAAGAACCCATGACAGTGTGGTCATTCTGGTTTAAAAAGGATTCCCAATTGATGTACAGCAAGTTGTTACTGATGAAAACGGGCATTATTTAATTTTGTGTGCCAAAATAGCCAATATTTCCATAGCTATGCTTAATGTTTATGGACCAAATTTAGATTCTCCTATTATGTTTTATGAATGTTTTCAGCACTTGAATGAGTGTATTTATGTTAACCTGATAATAGGAAATTTTAATGAAATATTGAATCCTGAGTTTGATAGAAATACACTGGCACGAAAAAAACAATCATTGCCAAGGGAAACAATTAATTGAAGAGCTGAATTTAGTAGACCCCTGGCATTGTATCCAACTTAAAGAGAATATGCATTTTATTAAAATGTACACCAGAATTTTTTTAGGCTTGATTATTTTTTAATATCAACATTATATCAAATTCAAGAATGTCACACTGATGTTTGTTATCTATCTGATCATGGTGCAATTACTTTGAAATGTGTGTTTCAGAAACCGGTTACAGAATCAAGAAATTGGTATCTTAATGTTTCCTTATTGAATGATAAAGAATTTGTACAACCAATGCAGGTAGAGGCCTTATAATATTTTGATTTGAATTCAGAAACATCTGAATTTTTGAATAGGAAGCATACAAAGGGTACATTCAAGGTAGAATTATTGCTTATGCATCACATAAAAATAAAATTAAAAATAAAAGGGAAAATAATTTGAAAGAGAAATTGAAACATCTATGCACACAGGGAGATCTGCAGAATAGTACACAATTCAGCTGAGCATAAATTGGTTTTATTTGCAGATGACATTCTTTTGTTTATTTCTAAACCTCATACTACTATTCCAATGTTGATGCAAATGATAGATAGTAAAATAGCAGGATACCCTATTAATTGGTCCAAATTGGAATTGATGTAAATAGGTGAAAACCTGCTTACCCATTCATTTAAGGAATATCATTTCTGTATTTGTAACGAATCTATTAAATATGTAGGTATGTTTATACCAAAGGATATAACTCAGTTAGCAACATGTAATGTAAATAAAATATATAGAAAGGTTTCTTCAGATATCAATAGACAGGAGTCATTAAACCTCACCCTTTGGGGAAAGGTGAACACTCTCAAAATGAATATTATTCCCAGATTTATTTATATTCTGAGAGGAATTCCACTTTTTATATCTGGAAAATATTTTCAGAAAATTCTTGTTCAGAAAATTTCTATAGGGTTCTTCAATTCTGAGAATATCTTTACAGAAAATGCAATTATCAATTAAAGAGGGAGGATTTGGTCTTCCAAATCTGGAGCTATATCATCAAGCTTACCTACTGTCAAATATTAAATACTGGAAGCCAACAAGGTGTTAATTTTCCGATTTGGGCAACTTTGGAATATATATACACCTACAAGACAGAATCTCGCCAGACTAACTCTAACCCCCAACAACAGCAACAAAACACTCTGAATTCCTTAGGGTGGTGCAAGTCTCATCCTCTTAGTTTTCACATGCTCAGGCTGCAGGCTGAGGACATGCTTGAGATTCCTCTCCCCCCCCCTATGACCTTGGACCTCCTCACTCAAGTCTTCCATCACAGATGGACAGTATTAGGATCAAAATACACTAAAACTGTGATATCTCTGGAAACAATTTCATCAGTTAGAAAACTATGGAACGTAGTGTCTAATAAAATATTTGAACCTTTTTCCCATGCCAAATTGACTCTATGGGGAAACCCAACTTTAAATATTGGGGAAAAGATGGTGATATGGAAACATTGGATGGAAGTGACTTTGGACCAACTGATAGATGATGAAGATGAATTTTTAATGTATGCTGTGTTATATTAGAACTTATTAAATCCTTTAAAACTAAAAAAAACCTATTAGTTTGTATAGATATTTGTTATCAATAAATCAATTTGATATGCAGATGCTAAGGGATGAGTGGAATAAAGAATTAGAGGTTTCTATATTGCCTAGACAATGGGAGAGTGGTTTAACTTCTATACCAAGAGTCATTGGATCTTAAATTACAACAAAAAATATTTAGAATTTATGGACTCCACTACATCTGTATAGAAAAGGACTGTCAAAAACAGCATTTTGTTGGAGATGTAATAAGGACAATGCTTCTTTAAAACATATGTTTCTACAATGTCCTATACTTATTAAATTTTGGGAGAAAGTATTGGACTATATAAATATGATTATGCAACAAAAGCTAAAATTTTCAGAGGATAATATTCTTTTTGAACTGTATAACTAGTACATGGAACTTGACAACTGGACAATGTAAATGGATTCTCCATGCCCTTACTATGGCCAAAAGACTGATATTGCAACATTGGAAAGATAAATGTACGGCCCTATTTAGTCAATGGATTGAAGACCTGATTACACTTCCTATTTATGAGCGGATTGCCTATAGATGTAGACTTTGTATGGACAAGTATAATGAAATATGGGACATATACTTTTTATGGATAACTATAATGAAATACACTGGGTTAAAAAAAACAGGATAGTCATATAACTCTATTAGAAATATATATGTACTTGAATAACATTTGTATTAGATAAGCATATATAGAACTGGAACTGTGTACTATTATGATATATTGACCTTTTTGTACTTTTTCACTTTTATGTTAAAGCACTTTTATGTATTTTCCTTTTTTTTTTTGTAATAAAAAAAGTAATTAAAAAATTACCTGCCCCTCCCCCACCACACTGAGGCAGCACAGCAGGGCTTGTGGGGGGGGGGCAGGTAATGACACTATAAAGAGTGCTCAAATTGTATTCAATGCTTTATCTGAATATTGATCAAGACTTTATAGAGGAATTATTGTGCCTTCTTGAATCAACAGCATAAGCAATAAAGTATGAAATAAATAAAAATCTAGCTTACTAAAGATGCTACTTTAATTTATAATCTTGAATCCTTATGTTAGTAAAATGATTTGCCTAACAGTAAGTCCCACTGAATTTAAGTGGATTTACTCTGGAGTAGACTGATGTAGAATTGTACACTAAACAAGTTTAAAATTGCAGTCACGTCTAATGGATTTCCACTGTAGGAACTTTAGGGGCTTAAATAAAATAAGTATTGCATGTAATGGGGACTCATATAAATATATGAGATGAAAGGGAAATTGAGCAGAAAAGGATCAAACAGTATGCCTCAACCACTTCTTGTGGTAAGAAGTCACCCTTCTTGTTTCTGAGAGATTATTTGTTATTACATAATTTGGTATGCTTGAGATACAATTTCTCCCAAACATATTTAATTATTTAAGTAATAGAGATGGAGGACACATTTGTTGCAGACTGCATACCCACTGAACCCAACCTTCACCTCCATAATAATTCAAATTGAAGGACTCAAGAAACAGGTTGCTTGTCTCCTTTATTTCTCAAACTCTCAGTTCCTGCTGGACAAAGGCTAGTAAATATGTAAGCATGATCATTTATTTGGGTTGGGAATATTTTTCAAACTTTAGTAAAAGCACCCAATTGCACTTCCAGTTTCAGAGAATGACCATAAATCAGGCATTTCCAGTCTCTCGATGTCTGTAAATACATTCAGAAATCTAAAAATCTATATAGGCATTACCATAAAATGATTGCCATCTTAAGGCAACTTAGTCATAAAGGACAAATAGCCAACTACAAAGCAGAACCTGGGTTTCATCTTAAACCACTATGACCATGAAGTGTTCCTATCAGTTCCACCAAGCTGGGCTAAATTCCCTAGAACAATGCTTTCGTCCAGGATATTTGAGCAATAATCTAGCAGAAGCCCAAGTATGACAATTTAAAAGTAGCAAGTTGGTACATAACTATTTGAATGGATCAGAGCAGGATGTTCTATAGTAGCAGAAGAAGAGAGAGGTTTTGGCTGATCAAACTTTGTCAGCTTTGAAAGATTTATAGTTGCTGCAGGAAAGGAAATTTATAATTCAATGATCTACTAGGCTTGGATCCTTGAATAAAATTTCCTCCTTCTTCTCAGACTAACACAAGCCAGCTGGGCTGGGGTTTAGAAAGGAAATCCATTTCATCCTTGCTTCATGGTTCTCTCAGGATTATTCTGCAATTTATTAAAATGTTTTTGTTTTTTTAATCTAAATTCCATAGATTCTACAGATACCTTAGTGAGACTGAAATCCTTCTTTTATTTTTTGGTTAGGAATTAGCCCCACCAAAGTTTCTGGAATAAATTTTTGAATAGATACACACAGAATTGTTTATCAGTCCCACTGAATTTTATGAGACTTACTTCTGAGGCTAGCTAGCTAGCTATCATCTAAGATACCTCTGCAGCATATATAAATAAACAGATTGGGATTATATGTAGGATGTTTGGGTTTGGCTGTTTAATTTAAGGCCAATATATGCCAACCATTTAGGAGATAAATGACAAAATCAAGGTTCTGCAAAACCTTTTGGATCCAGGCTATGTAGGCAAAATGAAAACATATGATCTCAGAGATGAAAATAGGCAGTCCCTAAAAACCTAATTATATGGGTGTTAAGTTTAGAAATTCACCATTAAGATTTTTATTTCACTTTTAGAAAACAACATATTGACTAATTTACATTGTGTGGTTGAGCTTCTGCTCCTCTGCTAATAGTAGTCATAGATTATAAAGAGTAACGCTAGATGGTTATTTTGTTGTATATGCTTTGCCCTCAGAGAAAATGTATGCTATTTTTTCTTACCTGGGTATTTTTCTTATTACAAAAATAATTACAATATTATGCAGTCTGTACTCCTATCCCAAACCAGAAAGAAGGTAAGAGCAGGCACTCTATAGATCAAGAAAAATAACAATGATCTACTGCTGATTTCTGTGGCTTCAGCGAGTCATTAAGCAGGCATGCCTGCTGTAATAATGATTAGTATGAATCATCACAAGAAATTCTACTTTCATGGTTACTGAATCTCTTACAACAGGCTTCCTCAACATATGAGACTCTTCTTACAGTAAAGTTCTGTGCCCTATCAGAGTATATAGATTAATGATACCAGGAAGGTCCATTTTGTTTAACTGTTCCACTTTTAGAGATAGATTTTTCATCTGATAAAGTTAAATGTATTTTTTTAATTAAAAATCTATAGGAAAGGTCCAGGAGACAGGTGGTATATGCCCTTTATAAACAGAGAGAGAGAGAGAGAGTCATACACACACACATACATACTACCCTGACTTGATTTGGTTTAGCATCGGGCTGAGCATGAAACTGAATAGCAAAATATCCAACATTGCAGCTATGAGGATATGTGGTAGAATTCTTTTTATTCTAAGCAATGTGCTGATTCCCATTAAAAAGAAACTAGAATACGGCAAGAGAGAGACTGGGGAAGACAGATGCTTTGCTATCTTTATATTGGCCAGGCCTGATGAAATCCCTGACCCAATGCTAACATTTTAATAGAACTGAAGCCTGTTTAAAACCTAATGACTTGATAGAGGAGGTGGAATATGTCTTCTCACTTTTCTCTCTTCTTTCAAAATAGTTTTATACTATAATGTATTATAGATATATCCTGGGGCATACATGAAGTGGATAATGCAAGATGTTATGTACATTGCATTTATTTTTGCTTATAACTTGAAGATTCTTGATAGTCATGACATTTTCTGGGTCATATTTAAGACAGGCCAGTGGGATATTGAAATCAATATGAAAGAGTGGATGATGGATTTCAACAGGCAACCAAACACGTCAAAGCATGTATCTTCCAGTCAGCTGTAAAATGATGATACCCCTCCAAAAAACAATTTTACAACAAAGTCAGGAAAATGTTAAGCAACACTCAACAATCATTGCTAACAGCCTTGACAGATAGAAAAATACATTCTTCTTGCATTTATTTTCACTCGTACAAACTTTCTCCTTGGTGCAGGAAATGAATGTACTGACATATAGCAAATTTAACATGCATAACCAATCTGTTCCCAGAATCAATGCCAGATTTTAATGCAAGACTACTAATTTATGTAACGTGTTTCTTTTGAAAGAAGGCCCAATTGTAGTTTATTAACATTCATAATACCTTCAAATAATGTCTTTGAATTAAGTTAGCACTAGCGTATTATTCTTTTATTGGTGAAAAGAAGTCTTTTTTAGTTAAAAGATTATGCTAGCACTAGATCTGATTAGGAATATTTAGGGCAATGTTGGATTCTCAAGCAAACAGGATGCTTTTATCCTAACCCTACAATGGAAAGTATCCTTTGGACTTGTGACATTCCATTGTATCAACGTTTAATATTTTAATTTAATAATGCATAAAAGATCTTTTTCCAAAGAAAGAAGAACTAGAAATTAGAATTTTTCTTTTGAAAATACTGCTATTTTAATCCAAGTGATCAATTGTGTATCTTGCTTTTTAAAAAAAAAAGTGGACTGTTTTCACAACAGTAGTCAGTCAACTCATGTCTACTGCTTTCTTTCCCTCGTCCATCGACAGACTTGACAGCCTAGATTTATGTTATTTCATTTATTTCCTAATTCCAACAATCCACTTCAATCCAGCCTCTTCAGATCTATAAACACTGTAATCTGTAGATCACATGACTTGTCATATTTTTATGGTGAAATTTGAAAAGTGTGTCATTGCTAGCATATGTTCTTGAAAATAAAGACTTGTTGGAAAAATATTGTGATTGAAAACCTTGTCTTTCTAATGCTGGAAAAAGCAATTTCATATACATGTAGGCCTAAGTACTTTTTTTTTTTTTTTTGCAGTTTTTTGCTGTAATTTTTGTTGTGGCTGCCAAGGACGTTAAACAGTCAATGTGTCCTCCTTTTCCCCCATTTGTCCTCCTTTCCAACTGGCCATGTGCCCTTTTGCCTGTTCAGATATCTGGTAACCATATCTATGAGTTTATTCAGTGGAAACTCTTCTGTCGTATGGCTATGGCACTGCTACTTTCTACTCTGCAGAAATATATGCAAAAACGCAATTTTGTGATTGAAAAAGCATTAAAAAATCTTTGTCCTGATATAAAAAAAAACTGTGTTTGAACCTAAATGCGTAGCCATCTGAAAAAATACAAGGAAGCATTATTGCTAAGTCTTCCTTTATTCTTCTCCCATTGCCACATTTTCTTTCATTATGTGCTCTCAAGGCATCATTAGAATGATGGACAATGATGATTTAAGCAATTAGGATAGGTAATTGACAGTTCTCAATGCCCCTAGGAGGGCACGTATAACACCGCTGTTGCGTGAGCTGCATTGGTTATCAGTTTGTTTCTGGGTCCAATTCAAGGTGTTGGTCATCATCTTTAAAGCCCTTCATGGTGCAGGACCAGGTTATCTGAGGAACCGCCTCGCCCCGGTCATTTCAGCCCGCCCCACTCGGTCCAGCAGAAGGGACAAGTTACAGACCCCACCAGTCAAGGAATTTTGATTGGTGGGGTCTAGGCAGAGAGCCTTTTCTGCTGCAGCTCCCGCCCTATGGAACATCCTGCCTCCTGAGATCCGGTGTGCCCCCTCCCTCATGGCCTTCAGGAAAGGGATTAAATCCTGGCTCTGCCAGAAGGCCTGGGGGCCAGAGGGGGGCCCGCACCTGTGGAGATGGCTGGTGGGGTGATGGGTTTGTCGTCCCTCCCCAGCATCTTGCAGGTTTTTAGGGCTAAAAATTATAGGAGGTTTTAGGGCATTTTTAATACATGTTTTTTAATTATTTATAGATTTTATCCATGGTTGGAGGGACCTGTGTTTTCTCTTTTTTATTATTGTGAGCCGCCCAGAGTCACCCGTTGGGGGAGATGGGCGGCATACAAGTTTGATAATAAATAAATAAATAAAATAATATAAAGAACATTTCTTTCCTAGGCTGTTTTTGTAGGAATGTCTCCAAGTGTTTCTCTGTTCTTGCTGTAGCAGATTCAAACAGAAATGCTTCCGCATTGTTCTGTCTGTGCCATGTTACTAACCTGAACTTCATCTTGCTTGTTTCATTTGAACCTGTGGACAAATGCCAAAAGCATGTATCTTGATTAGTCTATATCTAACCAATCCATGAAAACTCTCTTTTCTTGCTTTTGCAAGATCTTTCTGTCTGCCATCTGAGCAAGTTGTATGCATGCATAGCTAGATGTTCATAAAGAAGATCATTTGGATTTTTTTAAAAAATTGAGAAGCAAGCAGGAAATATGGCTTTTCCTCCCCACTCTTCATCCATCAGTTTGTCTGCTGTGAACACAATACAAGCCCTTTGTAAGCAAAGCAATCTAACTGCATAGGAATGGAGAAAGCAGCCTTGAGATATAGCCTTGAGAATTTGGTCAGTGTTTTGTAGCTGATCTTTGAAAGAACTGGAATTGATGTTGGGAATGTCAAATCAGCCCCTGGTAAAATAGAAGATTACTAGGCTACTCACTGTCCTGAATTACCTCTATGGAGAATAATAAACAAATAGAAGAATTAGAATGCTGTGGAGAAAATTGGAGGGTCTGGAAAAATTAGAAATTAAAAGACCATGAGTTCTAGTTCTTCCTTAGGCATGAAAGTTGGCTGGGTAACTTTGGGCCAGTCACTTTTAGTCAGCCCAACCCACCTCACAAGATTATTGTTGTGGGGGAATAGAAGGTTGGAGTATTAGGTGCATTATGTACAAAATAAAATACAGGAAATGAATAATAATAACAACAGGAATAACAACCTAAAAGAAAGATAAGTAGATCCTACAGCTGGATCGCTTTCCTGGAGGAGGGTCTTCAGGTACAGGAAGAAATGCAACACAAAGTGGCAATTGAAATAAACAAAGTATTCTGATATTGCTGAAACTCGCTTACGTGGAAAGATTCCTAGAAATGAAGATAGCATTATATTGGTAGTGTGCTATAGTAAGGATCATAGTTCACTTTTAACAAATGTTGCACTTCTTAGTTTTATTCATTCATGGGGACAGTTTTAAGTGTTGACTCAAAGTAACAAATTCTAGAGCCAACCCACTGATTCTTTGACTGCACACCAGATCTATGAAGATTCTTTCTCCATTTTATTGCTCATGGACTTCCCAGCATGAACAGTAATTGTATATTTGCCTCCTATGACTTCACTTTCTTTTTTAAGCTAATGATTACCATCTGTTAAACATCCAAACATTGTTCTCCACCCCCACCCCTAAGGGTAGTAAGAAAATACAAAGACACAAACTTTTATTTATTTATTTCTGAAAATAAGGTTGATATGACCATAATGCAAATTTTCCACACATAGGATTGATCTCAGCATCTGGTTCTTAGGCTCCATGTCAGCAAAACACTTACCATTTGCCAGGAAAAATTGCTGAGGAAAGAGTAAAGGTCCAATCCAATGAGCCATTTAATATTTTCTTTCTAGTGTTACTGCTCTGTCCCTTAATCCATCATTTTTGAAATGACAAGGCTGCTCACTATTTAATCCATTATGTGTAATACCAAAGAAAAATTCTCACAAATCAATCTGTACTTAACTATACAAATTCAGATGAAAATAAAAATATAGCAAAATTAGGAAATAGATATTGCAAACCATTCTTGAAGCAAACTTGAATGTTTACCTTTTATTTCCTTTTCCCGCTTTAAATCCCATTTTCCTTTTCAATGTATTCAAGAGAGAGGAGGAGATTGATTGGAAGATGCAGAAACAGATCAATATTCCCAAGGCAAAAACTATGCATTCCATGTCTGTTTACCCAAATAGTTCAAAGACTATTTCTAATTGCTTTGAACTGTAGCCTAAATCTAAAACATAACGATATTGGAGATTTGTACACACTAGTTTGCCAAATTATCATAGATTGTGATGATAATAGAGTTTCTTAAAACTCAGCATAGACATAGGAACAGTTTTTATCACTGAAAGAAATGCATTTACACATGCCATATAAGGACGGAGCCTCTGACAGAAGTGAAGGTTGTTCTATTCAAAGTAGACCCCTGGCATCAGTGAAAGGACAGTTACAAGCCAAATCAATTAAATTTCAATACGTGAAGTTTATACAGCTTAATAAATGGGAAAAGAGAATCCTTGCTACATTAAGAGTATAAATAAATTATGGGAGAAAAAAGGGAGAAAGCCAGTTAAGTGGATGGAAGAATAACAGGAGTAGTAATAATATTGTAAAACCTTTTACAATAAAATAATTGTTTAAAAGTTAAAAACAGTATAGAATAGCAATCACACTGAAAAAGTATAAAGGAAGAGTAATAAAGTAAAATAAAAGAGGACCCATTCATTCGTCTTTCATAGATAAATGTAACTTACAGAGTGTAAGCGTGACCACAGAAATGGCCCACTTACAAGTACTGTCAGATGCCATTCTGCCAATCTCAATAAGGACCTTTCCTGATCTTAGTGACAGATCAAGTCTATAATGGCAAGGCAGTTTGTCAGATATCTTGATCTCAAGTTCTGTTGGGCCATATTCATAAAAAAGCAAAAAACAAATTACCTGAACTTGGCAGCCTGTACAATTGCTTCAAGAGAAAATAGTATACCCAGCCAAATGCCCCACCTCACAAATCTGATCCCCATGTTCTGGAATAAGCACACTGGAAATGGATAAACCATCAAATTCCTCTTTGCAGAAACCATAATTCATCCTCATCTACCCCATCACTGCAGCCAGAAATTGGTTAAGAACATGTACAGCCTGTCCTGATTAGGAGTATATGGAATGCAAAGCTAAGTACCATCAAGAGATTAATGATATCTTCCCCTCAAACTTCTAACAATTGCCCTAGCAGTTTTGCATATAATTGGAGACAACAAAGAATCTTATAGTAGCTTATAGCATAGTTTCCAGAAAGCCAAGACACAAACCCCCAATGCCATTATCTAAGACACTTCCTACAAATAAGAGTAGCACCACTACAACATAGTGCTTTTAATTCCTATCTCATAGAGACAACCCAGAAGGATATCATTATCAACAATATCAAAAACCTCAGTCAAGCAGGATCAACAGAAACAAACTTCCTGTCTTCCACAGAAGGGCATCACACAGGGTGAACATGGCTGATTATATTCCCAAACCAGGGTAGAATTAAGTCTGAAAAAAATCAGGATAATTGGTGTTCTCCAGAACTGCAGCTGCACATGTATCACCTGACCTTGCTCCCAGACAGCAATAAGGCTACTTATTACTGGACTATAGCTGGCAGGATCTACTGGACTGATGGCATTACTTCATCTACTCTTCTTGGATCCACCATTCTGTTATCCTGAGTGAACCATGACAATCAAGGTTCAGCAGAGCATGTGGTAAGCCTGTGACCTCCTAAGGCCTCACAATAGTTGAAATAGTACACTGGATAGCTCAATATGTATTGTATCATAAGCAACATTCAAGTTGGTATGAAGACAAGCAATTTTATCCTGAAAGTGAAATTCTGTTACACTAGATCTTTGAGGGTTTCAGCTAGAATGCCAAACTCTGGGCAATGAAACAGAACCTTTGACTGAGCCAGCAGGAGGAGAGACTTACAGAGAGAAAGATAAAACAGCTTAAGAAGAATTTGAAAAAGCAACACAGAGATTTGGAAGAGGAGAAAGAGGTGGCAGTGATAATGGAGGGCAAGATCTAACTGGATTTGGAGCCAAGGTACAGCTAGCATTATTCTGTGTTGTTTATTATAGTTCTAAACTGTTCTACAGCAAAAGTTCTCTGGATATATTACAAAGTAAGATAAGATAAATCAATAAACACAATACAAAATAATAGAATGAAGCAACTTTTGGGGGAGAAGGAGTGGCATAACATAGCAACATATTGTTAGTTAGATAAATATTGACTGTTCCTCCCAGGGAAACTGACCATTTGGACATCTTGCTGATTTTTTTTTTTTAAAATCAGTGGGCAGTGAATATTATAAACTTTGACCTGAGAAAGAGCTTAGCACTTATTACTCTATGTCAAGCATCAAAATGTCCTTTTATCATACAGGGATAATTCTGGGAACCAGAAATAGCAATCCTGCAAAACAACATTTAAATGAGTAAAATACAATAATTGCTTCTTTCAAACAGCCAAAAGGGAGACTTTGAAAAAGAGAGACAATGATCAAGCCTGTAAGTAGATTCAGCACATCCTGTTTTCAAGTAATACCACTGGAAGAGATGAAGGCCTGCTGCCATACAGCTTCGTTATTACTAATGAGCCTAATGTGAAGCTACAATTTGTGTAGGTTGGCTAATTTCTCAAACATGGAAGAGTTACATCTTTAAAGTTTTCCTATTGTTATTCCATGACTCCTTCAGAAATGCTCTCCTTTCAGCAAGTCCTACTGGCTGTCACTATGATTTAAAGGCTTCTATGGAATCTCTCACACAGAGTATGGCTGCCTAAATTACTTTGAACCTAATTTTAGATAAACTGCTATAGCAAGTGTTGAATAAATGCATGAGTAAGCAAAGAAAAAGAAAACAGAGATTTAACATTTGTGACTGGTGTTATTTTCCTGGAGTATTTGAATAGAAGTATTTAAATTTGTTAATTATGTGCCACACGCATACACACGTAAAATCATCTTCAAGTTATATCCATCTTCTTTCTAAAAAGCCTGTTGGTGTGTTCCTATTTGATAACTTCAAGTGCTGATCAGCACTTCTTGTATTTTCCAGGAAGATTTTACCATATCTGTAGGAATTTGAATTCCCAAGCATGGTAATCTGAGGAAGCAAAATGTACTATATAAAGTTAAACACTTCTAATTGGGTACAAAGCTAAATTACATGATCCAAAATTTGTGAAATTGTTATAATTTAATTAAATGATTAGATTAATTGATTGATTTTAAAAATTATATGCGGCTAATTTCCATTTGTGACTCTAGGTGGCTAATAAATCTTAATATGCAATAAAACAATTTAAACCCAGCTAATCTCCCTTAAAATATACTCTTTAAAAAGAAAGGTTTAAATCAATTTCTAAAGTGCACTAAGGAAGAGGGCAGCTTCAGCTCCAGCAAAATCTGTAAACAATGCACCATTAAATAAATAAGAATGTGGGGTGGACTGCATGGACATATTGTCCTGTAAGTAATCTGGAACTAAACCATGTATGGCTTTACTTTATGCACTGTAATTAGTGGCTTGAATTAAAATGAAAAAAACACTGACAACCAGTGAAGCTATTTCAACATAAAGGTAATGCAGTAACACTGGAAGCACCATGTACCACCCATGCTACACATTCTAGGCTGATTTCCAGGCTGTCTTCAACAACCACCCCACAAAGAACCACAAAGAAAGTTCCATCTATATATTACTAAAACTCTTGTATCTGTAATCTACCACTGGGCAAAATGGTGTGTCATAGGGCAACACTTTTTGAACCAAGGTACCTCAAATGGGCTAACGTACAGAATGCATCCAAAATCTGGGACCCATTACTCTTGTGGGAATGAAATTTGGGAAATTTGTGGCTGTTTCAGCACTACTGTGCTGCTGCACCACTATGGTCAGCCCAGATCACATGATCATCATGGGTGTATCCCCAATCTCTTCCCCACCTCCCTCTGCCCCTGTGCCCAATCACCTGGTGGCAAGGCCTGACAGGCGACTGGTGATTGGCTGGTTTGGAAAAGAGGCAGAAATTTGAAATCTCTTAATAGCTGTGGGAGTCGAAGGAAGGATGAGGGAGCAACTTGAATGCCTGCTGGTGAAGTAGGGCTGTCGGGGGGGCACCAAGGTCAACAGCTGAGCCCTATTCCTCCCTCAAGGGAGGGGGCCCTTTGGGACATGCCAGGATGGGGAGTGGGGATGCAGTTTTCCTCATGGTTTATGGTTCCCTTTGTTCCACCTCCTCCCAGCAAAGTGGCAGGCAGTTCTGTGGGTCAGCTGAGGAGGAGGAGGAGGAGGAGGAGGAGGAGGAGGCTTCACCAGGGGTCTCCTGAGGGTTGTGAGGGGAGGACAAGTGGTGCAAGCCTATATTATAGGAAGGAGGGAGGGAGGGAAGGAGGGAGGGAGGAAGGAAGATTTCTGACACATCCTGCCAGCTTCCCACATGCAAAGTCAATGGAGAAGCTGGCAGCAAGTCATAAGTCACTCCCACTCCTACTGCTTTTTTGCCCTTGGTCATTCTGTTTCTCTGTTTAGGTAAAGAAATATCTCTGAAATGATGACCCAGTGGGTCATTGGTTGTCTAGTAACATTTAAAACTTGAGTCTACCAAGTCCTGAATCTGTTCTCTAGGACGGGTGTAGCACATATTTTGCAAACCCTGAAGTTCAACCTTACCCAGATTCAACTCTAGTTTGTCCCCTCCTTGAGACCGCAGTCACCTCTGAACTTATGTTATTATTTCCAATAGCTTAATTAGGATAATAAATAACATAGAAAATAACATGGATCCTAGCAAGACCCTACAGGGTAATTCTCAAGGGACAAGCAAAATCTTTCAAGTGCCATCTCTGATGCCTTGAGAGAAAGATATCAAACCAGCACAAGGCAGTATCTTTGAACTTCCAAGTCTTTAGAAAAAGACAATAATCAATGGTGTCATAGTTAGAGGTGCAGTTGTATGTACCTTTTATTTTGCTGATCACTGGTGGCATTAAGAGTAGAGATAAGCAACCAACAGACTCCTTTCTTTCTTTGTCTTTCCTCTGATTGGAAGACTGATATTTTTAAACTCTCCCTTTCAGCCTGCTTCCTTCATGAAGCATAGAACAATTATCTCATCTGCTTTCCCCATTGTAAGGACAGAAAATTCCAAGAGGGAGACTCTGTTGAAACATTTAATTCCTTAATAAGCCTTATTTTCTTTTTGGACTTTAAGTATTTCTCTGTAGATACTCTTATGAATTTTGTTCTAATTTGACAGGTATCCTTTGTTAAATGTGGAGTCCAATGAATGAACTGGAAGATTCCAGCTAGGGCTAACTCAAAATGTTCCTATTCAAAAGCCATCAAAATCCAGCAATAACAAGAAGTTGCACTTCCCATATCTCTTTTTTGGTACAGAACTTACATCAGAGCAACTATGGCTGCACCTGTGATAAAAACAGGTTTAAACCCTTGAAGGAAAGTTGCTGGCAATGATTCTCTATCATGCTCAGCTTTTCCCTGATTCTGCTCCCTTGGAGCATGTCCAGTCCAAATGCCAGCTTGGGTCTTGAGGCTTGAAGTGTGGGTGGTGAAAGTAGAGGCTATAATATGGGCATCTATAGTCAGTTCTAGATTGAGTCCCTCCAATTTGGGAAAATAAATTCCAATCTACAGGAGTAGTCATTTGTGGTAAAATTGGCATCCTTACAGTTTCTTCCTCAAACCTACTCTCCTACTTTTTCTCATTGTGCTACAAGAAACTAATTCTGCTCATAAACAATGTATATTGGACCTACAATAACAAGCTGATTAAGCAGGGGCACCAGATTTCCCTTTTGCCAATTTTCACAGGTATAGAAATATAATCTGCAGCATTTTTCAGAATTATTTTACACCGCTAGAATTCTCCCAAATTTGAAGAGGCTTTTCATTAGTGTTCCATAATGGCCTACTTTTGGCTGTTTGGAGGAAGCTACAGGGAGATCCCATACCAAACAATTATGTTCTTGTGGGCCTTGGCAAGTTAAGTCTATCTAGCATGTTCTTCTTCAGGGTTAATGTTATAGAGATATTCAGAGTGCTGTTGTTTCCCTAATACTCGCAAGAGTAGCAAGATGCACAGGTCAAGAGTATGTCCATTTATCACTCTTGGACTATAATCTCTCTATAACACAAAGTCACCATGTTTTGTGGGGGACTGTAAAATTCATGAAGAATTGGATGTTAGCAAAAGCCAGTAGATCAGATGAGGACTATTCCTATTTTTTTTACACATGCATAGTGCAGTTGTTTAATTTTAGTTATTTTGTCATTTTATTATTCAGTTTTATATCCTATATTATATTTCAATTCATAGTTTGTATAGTTTTAGTATTAATATTAATCAGAATTTCTGCACAGTATACATACATACATACATACATACATACTATTTGTGTTAGAATGTCATAGCTCTTGTTTGTAATGCTAGCTCTTAAGTATCTTTCATATTTTATAACTCATAGCTTTGATTCTTATTACTGGAATGGCTATAATTTGTACCACTTTTATGTTAACTTATGCTGGTCAATGTCCAGATATTGACTGAAGCTATAATGGAATTTTATTTTTGAGAGATTCATCCTCTAGAAATTTGTCTATTCCTCTTTTAATGTTATTCAAAGAATTTCAAAAGATAATTATACATTAATGAAAAAAATACTTTCCCTTAATGCCAGGGACATCTTCATGTGGTCAAAAAAGTCAAGATGGTGGTTGTGACCCCATGATCAAAGCACCAATCTTTATTTTTTTAGGTGTGTCATATACATGGAATGTGTAAAAAAAGAAGTAGGGCTTCTATTGCAGGGTTGGGGCCACCATCTTGACTTTTTTGAACCCCATCCCACCAATGCCCCTGTTCATGCTGACCCAAACTTCTAGAACAGGTGTGCAGTACTACTGAAGGCAACCCAGAATTTGGGGGGCGGGGGTGTATGTTAACTCCCCATTTCGAAGTTCAAAAATATCTTGAGTGTCTTGAAAACTGGGGCCTATTCAACAAAATGCTGTTCAGTGGTACACTTAAAGTTTTGCGCTTAGGCAGGAAAAAACAGACAAACAGGTTCAAGATAGGTGGTAGCTGGCTTGGTAGTATTACTGTGAGAAGGATTTGGGTGTCCTGGTAGATCACAGATTAAGCATGGGCCAGCAGTGTGCTGAAGCTACCAGAAAAGCCAATGCAATCTTGGGCTGCATCAACAGAGGTATAATGTCAAGATCAGGGGAAGTGATTGTTCCATTCTATGCTGCACTGCTCAGACTGCATCTGGAATGCTGTGTTCAATTTTGGTTGCCACAATACAAGAATAGTGAGAAACTGGAAAGAGCAACAAATACAGTAAGTGGCTTGGAGGCTAAATCCTCTGAAGCATGATTAAAAGCATGGATATGTTTAGCTGAAAGAAAAGAAGGCTAAGAGGAGATACAATAGAAATCTTCCAATACTTGAAGGGCTGGTGTTTATTATTCTCCATAATGCACAAGTGTAAAGAAGAACCAATAGGTGGAAGCTTTATAAAGAGATCCAATCTCAAAATAAGGAGGATTTTCTTGACCATAAGAGTTATTAAGCAATGGAACAGGTTGCCTCCTGGAGCTGTGGGTACTACATCACTGGAGGTTTCCAAACAAAGGTTGGACAGCCATTTGGTCTGAGAATGCCTGCCTTAGGCAGAGGAGGTAGATGAAAGGACCTCCAATATCTCTTCTAACCCTATTCTTCTATTATTTCTGTGTCAGGCATTGTCCTTGCCCTTGGTGAGGTATGCAGGAGGCCATGCTTCAAAAAGTTATGGATGGGCCAGGACAAAAGGTAATTTGATTTTACTCCACTTACATTTACATTTGATGAAAATTAAATATAGTTAATATGATTCATCTTACCCACTCATGTATTTAATAATTTTCCCTTCTGCCACATTAAAAAATAGAATTTAGTAACAACTTGGTGATCTGCAGCTTAGTAGACAACAATTTAATGATCTCTGAGGGCTGCACCCAAGACTTTCACAGATTGTGCTCTTTTATTTTAGAATCAGGAGGGAGGAAAAACTATTTTCATCCACTTTCTCTACAACATGATTAATTTATAACAATCTATAAATTGCTATCATCTCCCCTTTATCAAAGCAAATCTAAAAAGTACTGGGGGGGGTTTCCCCCAAGGATGATTATAATTCAGATCTGTAACATTATTAAATAAAAGCTCATTACAGGATTATTCTACTGATTTATAGAACAATTATAGCCATGTATCTCTATTTCACTTCATTAAACAGCTAAAAGCAAAACCCACTGGGAATTTCTTTCTTGCAGTCCTGGTTGAGATACATGGCAAAACATTAGTAGTGCCCTTGCACTTCGGTGATGTACTAACACCTAAAAGCAAGAAGTTCTAACGCATTGTGAATTGTTGCTATCAAAATAAGGCTCTGGCTATTCAGTAAACTAAGCAAGAGGGTCCTTCTATGTGGGAGTGTTATTTATGACATGTTGAAGTAAAACCTATTGTTGTCTAAAAGTCAAGGGAAGGGTATTACAGTGGGGCAAAAAAGTATTTAGTCAGCCACCAATTGTGCAAGTTCTCCCACTTAAAAAGATGAGAGAGGCCTGTAATTTTCATCATAGGTATACCTCAACTATGAGAGACAAAATGGGGGAAAAAATCCAGAAAATCACATTGTCTGATTTTTAAAGAATTTATTTGCAAATCATGGTGGAAAATAAGTATTTGGTCAATATCAAAAGTTCATCTCAATACTTTGTAATATATCCTTTATTGGCAATGACAGAGGTCAAACGTTTTCTGTAAGTCTTCACAAGGTTTTCACACACTGTTGCTGGTATTCTGGCCCATTCCTCCATGCAGACCTCCTCTGGAGCAGTGATGTTTTGGGGCTGTCGCTGGGCAACACGGACTTTCAACTCCCTCCAAAGGTTTTCCATGGGGTTGAGATCTGGAGACTGGCTAGGCCACTCCAGGACCTTGAAATGCTTCTTACGAAGCCACTCCTTCGTTGCCCGGGTGGTGTGTTTGGGATCATTGTCATGCTGAAAGACCCAGCCACGTTTCATCTTCAATGCCCTTGCTGATGGAAGGAGGTGTTCACTCAAAATCTCACGATACACGGCCCCATTCATTCTTTCCTTTACACGGATCAGTCGTCCTGGTCCCTTTGCAGAAAAACAGCCCCAAAGCATGTTGTTTCCACCCCCATGCTTCACAGTAGGTATGGTGTTCTTTGGATGCAACTCAGTATTCTCTCTCCTCCAAACACCACAAGTTGAGTTTAGACCAAAACGTTCTACTTTGGTTTCATCTGACCATATGACCTTCTCCCAATCCTCTTCTGGATCATCCAAATGCTCTCTAGCAAACTTCAGACAGGCCCAGACATGTACTGGCTTAAGCAGGGGGACACGTCTGGCACTGCAGGATTTGAGTCCCTGGCGGCATAGTGTGTTACTGATGGTAGCCTTTGTTACTTTGGTCCCAGCTCTCTGCAGGTCATTCACTAGATCCCCCCATGTGGTTCTGGGATTTTTGCTCACCATTCTTGTGATCATTTTGACCCCACAGGGTGAGATCTTGCGTGGAGCCCCAGATCAAGGGAGATTATCAGTGGTCTTGTATGTCTTCCATTTTCTAATTATTGCTCCCACAGTTGATTTCTTCACACCAAGCTGCTTGCCTATTGCAGATTTAGTCTTCCCAGCCTGGTGCAGGTCTACAATTTTGTTTCTGGTGTCCTTCAACAGCTCTTTGGTCTTGGCCATAGTGGAGTTTGGAGTGTGACTGTTTGAGGTTGTGGACAGGTGTCTTTTATACCGATAACAAGGTCAAACAGCTGCCATTACTACAGGTAACGAGTGGAGGACAGAGGAGCCTCTTAAAGAAGTAGTTACAGGTCTGTGAGAGCCAGACATCTTGCTTGTTTGTAGGTGACCAAATACTTATTTTCCACCATGATTTGCAAATAAATTCTTTAAAAATCAGACAATGTGATTTTCTGGATTTTTTCCCCCATTTTGTCTCTCATAGTTGAGGTATACCTATGATGAAAATTACAGGCCTCTCTCATCTTTTTAAGTGGGAGAACTTGCACAATTGGTGGCTGACTAAATGCTTCTTTGCCCCACTGTAATTCTAGAATCTAAAATGTGATAATGCATGTAACTAGTGAACTTGCAATAGCAGATGGTAATTCCTACACATATTAGTTCCTTGTCTGTGGCCTGCTCTTCATGCGCAGTAATTACCATGTATATGTTGGAGATACTGACATCCATCAAAAATCAACTTTATTAAGTCATTTGTAATGCTGTGCAAACATTACTTAATTTTGGAGACAATAATAGCATTAGAATAGTTGTCCCTCTACAGGTATCAGATATGTAGAAATGTCAGGTGGTATTCTCAGCTTCAGTGGTAGGAGAAAATAAGAAGGAGCACTAGCTGTGCTTTGAGTTTCATGTGCTTTGAAGGGCTAGAACCTACAAAAACAGTAAGTCAAAATAAACTCAATTCTTCCTTCTTTTCTGCACAAGACAATTGTCTTTAAGAGATTCCTGAAATACAGAAACCAGCTTCAATTATCTTTAAGAAAAATAGCTCAGATGGTTGAGCGTCTGAAACTGGGGTATTCTTATGTTGTCTCTTTCAATTAAACTCCAGCAATCTGGCACATATGCAAGTCAAATCAGTGAAGCACGTGAGGCATCTTGCTGCCATAGCTGTAAAATGCAAAGCGGAGGAAGAGATTACTGTCTATTTTAGCCCTTTATGGTTCAGAAAAATCCAAGATACAGTCATCACTGCTACAGGCTGATAGCACTGGGAAAATACTTTGGATGAGAAATATTTCTCTTTGTCTCTCTTTCTCTTATTCTCTTTCCAGTGCTCAGATCTGCCACAAACAGTACCCACATCTGATGTCGTGATACAGTTTTGGGTTCAAGTATCAGCTGTTAAATTACTGACAAATCCTGCTGTATTAATAATAAAGATGCTTCTTATAGGACTATACTGCAAAATGCATGAAGACTGTTAGTATGTACATGGACCTTTGTGCGATTGTCAGGAAATAGAAAATATTCTTTTTCTCTTATTCCCATTCCCCTTGGGCAAGTTCAGGACTCATAAATCATGATTTATAAAGTGAGGGGAAAATATTATATTTGTCTGTTGTCTCTTAGTCTCCACATTCCTTCTCTTGGCTTTGATGCAGAGAGCTCCTACTTTCCTTAAATCAAAGCACCCTGTTAAATCTATAAGTGAAAACTCTGGTTTAATGCTGGTTAGTATATTAAATCAGGATTGGATTCCAGACCAACTCAAGTGTTTTTCAAGATTACAGTTTGATATATATTTTCCCATTTGGCTTTTCATTAGACTGTTGCAAGGTGACTTTCATTTGCCTCAGTGAAGGTTTTGCATTGCAAGAGATGATGTGATTCTCTTCATCAAAGCAAAAAGGCAATATGATTTGCCTTGACAAATCACTCTGGATTATCTCTTACTTTCTCAGTCACTTGGAAAAGCAGGAAGAGATTCTGCAGAGACACTTTTCCAGAGATAAACATTCTAAGAGGGGATTGTGGAGAGAGTCTTCTTAGCATTTCCTGGCATTTGAAAAAGCTTTTGTGAGGGAAATGGGAGGGTTGCTGTGGAGCAGAGCAAAGGGGAGCAATGTGGCTGCTTCCCTTTGCTCTTGGAAATGGGGAGGCCATGTTGCTTTAGGAAGCAACTTTGAAGAAAACTTAATTCAAAGTGAAAGCACCTCCTGGAAGGCTTGCACTGCTGTATTATTCACTGCTCTAGTCAACTATCACTTTCCCCAATGTTTTGATACCTCCACAAAAGGATTCTGTACCAGTTTGAAAACAACTCTAGACCTCTGTGATCCCACAACATCACCTGTGTTCAAGAACTGAACTGATTTTCAGCTCAGTGATATATTTGAAACCACAATAAACCACAGAATCTTTCTTTTGCACCAAACTTGCTGATTTCCCCAGGGAACTCCCATCTTATCCCATCTTCTTTTCCTGACCTCAAGACAACCATTACTTTTTCTTCTTCCACAAACTTCAGTTTAGAATATATATCCTTTTCAAGACAGTCAACTAAGGGAGAAAAATACTTTCTAATAAGAGTAGGAAAGCAAATGTTTCTTATCAGTTTCTTCCTTCCTCACTTCACCTAGTTACTCCATGCGTGTAGGGAAGAGCAAACAATGAAAACAATCTGGATCAATGCAATTTGCATTCACGCATGCCTGCCACAGTAGCAATACACAAGTTTGAAGCTATTATGAAAAGTGCCTGGCTTAAGGAGAAGCAGAAGATAGGCTGGTAGGTCTTCCTCATAGCGAGCACTCTGATTCCCCACCCCCTGCCACACACGCACGCACACACCAGCCAGACAAATGTCAGAACCGAAGCAGTTTATAAATTTCAGAGGAAGGAAGGAAGGTAGTAATTTATTTTCTTTCCTTTTTTTTGCTAGTTGTCGTTGTTCCTCCAGGAACTGTAGTAGTGCAGGGAAAGGAAACAGATTTTTTTTTCTTTTTGCACTATCCTATTGGCACTATTACCTAATCTGTTACTAGCATTTCAAGATCAGCAGAAATGGAGACAGTCACTGGTCAGCTTCAAATTGCTTTTAAAGGAATGAAAATAAGAGTACTTTACTGTATGTACCCACTGTGTAGTCAAATTTGTAAGGGTATTACTAATTTGTAAGGCTGAGGAGTCAATTTAATGGTTGACTTATTTGAATAGAAGGTGACATTCCAAAAGTTCTGAAATCATTCATTATGAACATATTAATTGTTGAAAGGAAAGTATGTGCTCAGAACTGGGAAGATACTTATTGTCTATCAATAAGGGGCTGGTTAGTAAGGTGCTTAGAGATTGAAGTTATCAATAAATTAACAGACCTTAGATGTAAGAGGACAGATAGTAAACAGACACTAGTTGAGAAACTAATTTGTTTTAGATTATTGGAAGTTTCACTATGGCAGTGCAATACTCAATAACAATTTTTGTTTGAACAATGCAATTAAAAAAAAACTACAATGAACAGATCATCAATTTTATATCTGAGCTTTTACACAGAGAAAGACAGAAGAGAGTCATAACATCTAAAGCATTTTTCCTCTTGTTATCTCTTTTTAGTGTTCTTGAAGTGTTTTTTCATTGGAGAAAAAAGAATAAAAGAACATGTGGAAAAATATCTAAATGCAGTTGCATAAGAACTTTGTACTGCTGGCTCTTCTGCACATATTCTACTTTGTCAATCAAGACATCACCAGAAACTATTTTCATTGCCAAAGTTCAACCCAATTTTATAACATTATAGCAAGTTCACACAAAGAACTTTTCAAATCAATGAATATTGTTGACTGGTTGCAGTAAAAAGCCATACGAGGAATATGTTTTTTCAGTTGGGATCAGCAACCAACTAGCAATCATTCAAGTCTTGTAAGCCAAGATAACTTTGGTAAGACATTACCAATTCCATCTTGGTTTAGGCATCAAAGGATATAATCTACTCCTTTCATTATGAAGCAAATTATGAGATTTTGGCACAAACCCAAGGCATCTAACTTGAAAGCTCTGTGATATGAAAAGACATCCAGGCTGGTCATAATCATTCACTACTAAATCTGATGATGAAATGTGTGTCATGATGCCACAGTGCAAACCCTGCCATTTAGAACTCTTGTCCTGACATCTAATGCAATTATGCAAGTCATGGCATTTGCATTATGACATCACAATGCATGTTGTGTCACTTGACACTCACCCATTTGGCAAAGTGAGGTGGCTGCTACAAGGAGGAGATGCTGAGAGGACAAGAATCAATATGCGGTCTTGGAAGACAGAGTAGGGTTTACCAAATGGCTTTCTCTGCAGGCCTAAATTAGTCTGCTGTTCCGCCACTGGTCCTGAAGTAGAAGTTCATTTCTAACTTTGTTGGTTTGTGGACATGGATTTGGGAGAATTGCACTCTTATCCTTAGGCAGCAGAAGTCCTTAGGCCATCTGTGGGAAAGGGTTTCACCAGAAAGGGAGAAGAGGAGTAACCAGCAAATGCTGAAATTTTAAAACAGTCAAATGCAGGAACCATATTCATCCCGCATTTGAGAGCATTGTATGGTATTCTTATATGTGCCATTCACCCCAGATCTTTACAGAATGATGTTTACAAAATATACATCTAACTGAAGATATGCAGAACAAAACTCTGTATTAAGTTGTATGGTACTTGAATAAATTCATGAAGAAGTCGGGGGGGGGGGGTGAGAAAACACCTTTGTCCTATTCATAATTTGAGTATAATACAGCTACCATATGTAATATACCAAAATATCACATGGAATGCTTTCAAGCATCACTCTGAAAAGAAGAGTGGCCTCTAAACCAGTTAAGTAGGGGTGCCTAACTCTGCATTTGGTTTCTGAGTGACTTGCCAGAGCTGCACAAATCCTAAATCTGATATAATTTCTTTGTACATTTAAATTTAATTGAAATTATATAAATATTGTTAATATGATATTTCCTATATATTTGATAGCTCCCTCTTGCAAACTCACATCTCATATAACAATTTGAGAACAATTTTGGGAGGCATGTTGGCTGCATTCAAAGCTTTTGGAGGTCATTGTGGCTGTGGGGCTTCAGGTTATGCATCTTCTGTAGAACAAAAAGCTAAGTGCTTCTGAGGATGGGATTATTAGACATACTGTAATTGTTGTGGCACAATGGTACTCGTGCCACTATTCTAGAGCTGATTCTACAACATGTAAACCAATATCTATTGTTTTAAAATATGTAGAAGCAGGTGCAGCTATTACAAATTAGTCCCCAATTGTTCTCTTTGACAATCTGATATGTGTCATGATTAGCAAACAGTATAAAGTTCATCATAGTGACTGAATAACATTGGATTATGTATGAGTGGTTCAACATCTGAAAACCATCCATCTACTATTTATACTATTTATTAAAAATATTATAATTAGAAAAATTGGGACCTTAGAAGCAGAGGCATGTAAAAGGTTGTCTTTTATATTCATAGCATTTTACAAACATGATCTTGTGACAGCCTGTAGAATTTAATTCTGTACCTTCTCTAAATAAAACTCTGTACCTTCCCAAATAAAACACTGATAAATATAAAGGCCAATAAAAGTAGTGGCCACATGGAATTCATTTGTCTGAAACATTACATGGTATCCTATGGTTCTCTCCTTCTCTTTCTCTCTCGTCTTTTGCAGGAAATATGCCCTGGATCATTGTCAATGCCAGCCATATTTTCCCTCAGTTTGCAAAATCCAGACCTGCTTCCAAATATCCAAGAAAAAGCCCTCATCAGAGAACAATATAGTTACACTACGCACTACTTGACTAGACCATGCTGTCATATTTGGAATTTATTGCACAGACTTGATTTCAGAACAGAAGTTAAGACTTTTGAGTCAGAAACTGGCCTGATCAGAGATGGAGAAAAATAGAAAAGGAGGAACTCAATCAATAAACTGAAATAAAAATGTAAGCCTTCTTCTTTTGTTCTGGAGACTGTGGAAGCAGGCATAGCTATTAGAAGTTAATCCCCAATTGTTCTCCTCTTTGACAGTCTGATATGTGCAAGGATTTAGACTGTAGAGAATGAAAATGTCACACTTATACCTTTAGGCTTGTTCCCATCTGGGTGAGTTTGATGTGATTTGATCGCTCAGAAGGCTGATTTAGAATTATCGTAGTCATGTTCAATACTTGACCTTCCAAGGATTGTTTGCAGCCTGAAAAACACAAAACACTCTCACTATAGCCTATTCTCTCCTCTTTCCAGTGCTGTTGTCTGTCACCTTGGCACACAATTTGAAAAACAAGGAAAGAAAGAAAGAAAGAAAGAAAGAAAGAAAGAAAGAAAGAAAGAAAGAAAGAAAGAAAGAAAGAAAGAAAGAAAGAAAATAAACAGATACAAGGAATGTTAATAAAGATAGATAGGTAAAGTTTATACTGTTTATTTTGTTTAAAAAATGTCCTTTTTTACAGTACTTTCCACACAGTTTACAGTACTTTGCACACAGAATAATAATTTTCAGATTAGCAAAAGTGATGTTATTCTCTATGCTTTATTTCTAACAAGCATGTTGTTCCAAACATACCCCTGCAAAGACACAAGCACATGTCACTTTCCAGAGTCATTAAGGCTGTGATATCATTTCTCACAGTGGCAACTCCTCATATCAAACCTTAATGTGCAACAAACCTTGATTAGAAAGGTGGTCTGGATAATGTAATTTGAACACGGAGGGATAAGCAAACCCAGACTAGTCTCTTTCTTAAACTCAATGAGACGTAAGAAAGAGAGAGCCCGTGAGGCTGTATGGCATCCTAACAGCTGACAAAGGAAGAAAGAGAAAGTATGTGCGGTGCTTCCAATTGTCTGACTGTGCTTTGGGGAGGTGACATTTCTATATTTGTCTTGGGCTACATCTTTCTGTCTTATTAACAGGACTGGCTCCAGGATGAAGGAAAGAAGCCACATCAGACAGCCCAGCTCAGCTCTTCCCTCTCTTCGCTGCCTGTTGTTTATTCCTGCCATACGTAGTGTCAGATGCGACTGCTTTCTGAGTGAAGAGAAAGAAGACAGCAGTGCTGCTGTGAGATTTCAGAAACTGCCATTATAACAGAGTGCCTGAGACCAACTTTGAGTCCCTGCAATTACCCTGTGGGCATTTCTTTCATTTCTCCAAACCTCAGTAAATAAAACTATAATTATAACAACAACAACAACATCACAAATCACAATACAGCAATACAATTCTAGGCATCACAAAACCAAAATGCATAGCAATGAGCATGAGACACGTAAGTCACAGAAACTGAAAGAATAAGAATGATAAAACATTTTGCTCGATCTTTGATATGAAACATTTCAAAGGTCTAAGAAATGGAAACAAATCATTGTTTGAATTGAAAACTGAATCATTGAAAAGATAGCAAACTGAACATCAGGTGAGCTTCCTTGGGAAGGACATTCCAGAGCCAAAGGAAGACTTTTTCTGTTGTTTGCTTATTGATTTATTAGGTATTCATGAATTTGAGGCAGTCTAAAGCTCTATGATTTCTCTCACAATGAATCCTTGAGTTAGACTGGGCTGAAAGAAAGAGATTGGCTCAAAATCAACCCATGGTAAGTCAGGTACAGGATCCCTTTCACCCTTATCCAATAATAACCTAACTTGAATCACTGTGCCATGCTGTGAGCCAAAAAATGAGGGCATACTTGAAGAAGGACTTCTGCAGATAATCTTAAGACACAGGTAAACACTAAAAGGCAAGGATAGAGCACTTATCAGAATACCACAAATGGCCACCCAGTTCTGCTGTTTGAGAAAATGTTCAGCTGATTCTTGAAAGAAAAGATAATGATAATGTTCATGCAACATGTTAAGTCATAATCTGTTTCATTGTGGCTTGTTGGCTAAACAATAATAGGTAGGGATCAAACAACAAGCTAAACCCATAAATGAATCATATTTTGACTGTGTTGTATGAAAACAAGTAGTATCAAGGGCATACAATCTCAACATAGGAGAAGGGGAGTGAAGATGAGTTCACTAGGTCTGCCTCCCCCATCACCATCTTTTCATATCGTATATGTTGAAAGATCTATATAAGATATAAGGCCTTCAAGGATAAAGGAATCTACATGGCACACTGTCACTTTCTTGACTCCTTTTGTGCTTCTGGTAGAAAGTGACAGTGTTCCATGAAAGCTTCCTCATCTCTACTCCTCTTCCTAACAAGTAAAACATTGTAAAACAAGTAAAACATTAGGCAATTAAGGGGACTAAAGATTAACAGCAAATTGCTAATGGTGCAGGACTTTCTTGGAACAAGTTTATTCACAATGTCCTATTTGTTCAGCAAAGTACAAGATTGTAAAATCTAAACTTAAATCTTAAACTGGAAATTATATGACAGTGGTCCCCAAACTATGAAATGATAGGTCTTTAAAAAGTAAACAGAAAGTATAAAAAAACAAGAAAAGGATTCCATATAACTTTAAAATATGTCCTTTGCCATAATACTGCTAAATAAAATGGCACTATTTACCAACCCATGGTAAGTCAGGTACAGGATCCCTTTCACCCTTATCCAATAATAACCTAACTTGAATCACTGTGCCATGCTGTGAGCCAAAAAATGAGGGCATACTTGAAGAAGGACTTCTGCAGATAATCTTAAGACACAGGTAAACACTAAAAGGCAAGGATAGAGCACTTAAAATATGTCCTTTGCCATAATACTGCTAAATAAAATGGCAGACATACATCTCCTGTTATTTATGACATCACCATTTTGGATTGTCTGAATTAATATTATTGTGGGGGAATGTTTAATAGGTGAATAACAAAACTATGAGTTGAACCTGATAATCTTCGGGTCCATCTAGGTTTATAATTCCCGTATATAAGTTTCTTTAATATGACAAGGCTTGGCCATTGTTAACCCCCATACAACTTAATTGGCCTCTTCTTCCAGAAGAAGAAATGCATAATTATTGGGGAAACTTAATTAGGAGAAATGATTTTTCTTTAAGTTAAGAAGTTCAATATAGTTGAATTAGGATCCTTTTTAAAAAATATATTTGCTATTCCTTCTGTATTGTAAATTGAAATCCTGAGTCTAAGCTCTTGAATACAGTATATATTTTCATGAAGCAGAAAGGATCACACTCTGGAGTCAGTATAAATAATGCCAAGATTTTGGAAATAAAATAGACATGGAGAAAGGTAGTGATCTTCCTGATATCTTACAAGTTTGCTTACTGCAGATGTTCATTTTTGCAAGTTTGCATTCAGATGAGATTTTCTGTTTGTCTCAGATTTTTGTTCCATTATTTCATTTCCGAGAAATTAAAAGTATAGCCAATCCATCCTCTTCTTAACTTTTTGAATTGATTTTAAGGTGATTATCAGATAAGCCTTTACCTGGGATGGAGTAGGGATTTGAGTCATCTCTTAGTTAGCTTTGTTGGGACCTTTTTCATCTATTTCAATGATAATTTGGGTCACTTTCAATTTTAGTCTATGATTGGGGGAGTATACAGATATTGTATAAAAATGAATGAATGAATGAATGAATGAATGAATGAATGAATGAATGAATGAATGAATCTTATGCTTTGATTTACAGGTAGTCTTCAACTTACATCTATTCATTCAGTGACCATTCAGAGTTACAGCAGTGCTGAAAAAAATAGATGTGCAACCTGTCCTCGAAGCTCTGGCCATTGCACCACCCCATGGTCATGTGAATGCAATCTGGGTACTCAGGTGCCTGGCTCATGATTACAACATTGCAGGGAGCTGTGGCCACATGATCACCATTTGTGACCTTGCCTGCCAGCTTCTCACAAGCAAAGTTAACGGGGAAGCCAGCAGAGAAGGTCACAAGTCGCTCCAGTAAGCGACTTCTGCTTTCTCTCCTGCCTGCATCACCCCTCCTGCCCATATGTGGCCTGCACTGGCCCTCCTCCAGCCTCCCCCAACTCATGCATGGCCTGTGCCAGCCCTCCCCAGGCTTCCTGTGGCCTGCACCAGCCTTCCCTCAGCCTCCCGCATCCTCCCATGTCACTCCCGCACTCCTAACCTGGGACTCACACCTCTTCCCACTTAACAACCCATGCATCTTGGGGTTATGATGGCAATCCCAGTCCCAATTGCTGTAACTATCTGTATGTTAAAATAACTGCAGTACAAATAGGAAATTAACTTCTTGACCTTCTTCCATGCAATTTGGGAAGATCAGCATTAAATTATCAGATAATTATAATAAATTCAGACTTAATAATAACCTCTTTGGAAAGCACAGATATATCAGAATCTATAGAAAATTCTGGGTGCTCCCATTTGCCATTTGTTTACAATGCCATTTGTTTATAATGATAGTCCAACCACTATCATATATTTGCATAGAGAAACAGAAATGAAATTTGATGTTCTACATCAGTAAAAAAGCAATTATTATGAAATAAGAGAGGGATTTTAATAGTCTCTCAAGGCATGTGCAGATGTTTTCCTTTTTTTTGCCTTCATCTGGGTCTGTCTCCTTAACCTATAGTTGATGGACACACAGAAAAGCCATTGTGGTTGCAAATCAAAAATGTGCTTAAAGAACATATAAGGAGCTTGTGGAAAGGCTGAGGACCTATACTGGCCTGATTACCAAAACCACCTACATATGTTTTATGTCTTGGATATCAAGATAATAAAAATGCCAAATGTAGTTCTATGGAACTTTCCTTTTCCAGAGATTTGTACATCAGCTAAAGAATCAGGAAATGATGAAACTGCAGTCAGTATGCAGGTACAAAATGATGCACTTATATAAATAGGTCCCTGATACTCACCGTATTAGACCCAATGTATCAAGCTAGGACAATGTGACTAGTCTTGCACAGCTTTTTATGGATGAATATGACATGAGACTTTTAGTATCATCATTATTAAACCTTCCTAAATCAAGCAAACTCTTCCCATGGGTATGCAGGAGTGACACATATACAGACACTACTTTTCTGTCTTGCTTTTGAGGGCTTGAAAGCATGATAGAAATTTCACTCTTTGCTTGCTCTCTTCTCCTGGATGTTATATTTTCTCACATATATGTCCTTATCACCATTTTTATTTAGACTTCATGTAAATAATCTTCATCTATTTAGACTGGTCTATTAGGTCTTTCTCCATGATGTCATCAAGAGGACACATATTTATAAAGGGAAAAAAGGATTGAGCCTTCTGCGTACCCTTCTCATAGGTAATCAGTTTATGTCAGAGCCATCCCATGGAGTCAATGGGATGATTCTACCAAGTGTGAGCATGGTCCAAATTACACCCCTCAATGGCACATCCAGTAAACTGCTAGCTTTATACTTATAAGATGATAGCAGCCTGCAAGGTAAAGGGAAAAATGTTCCAATAATTAGGCTATGATTAAACATGTTACAGATTTTGGGACCAAAGAGGAGGCAGCAAGTCAGTTAAAGGAGGAAATGGGACCATTACAGAAGACATTCCTGAGTCCACAGAAGGTCAGAAGCATGAGAAAAAGACTTGAGTAACTCCACCTTAATTATACCAGGTATAAGTTGTGTGGGAGAATTACTTTGTTGGCTTTCATGATCTTGTTACTTTAGCTTACTAGCAATCCACAGAGTTATGGTTTCCTGAGTTTGCTAGACTCTCAGAGCTAAGAGGAAAGGAAAAGATTAATAAATCTTAGATTCTTGGCAGAATCTAAACAAAAGGATTTGAAAGGCAGATTTGTCTTTCTCCCCCTCTTTGAATATTTTGACTTTGTGCCCAGATGTATTAAAAAAAAAATTCAAAAAATTATACTAAAGGCTGAAGAGCAATTGCAGTTCAGTTATAGCTTGAAGAAGTTCAGGTGCATGAGATTTACTCTAGGCTACCTGCAGGGAAGAAGACAGTGGCCATGTGTGTACTATGTAGCATCTACAAAGGGATTCTTGGGGTTTTTATCATTCTCATAAGCGTCATTCCCTAAAGATAGGAATTAGGATGGTAGACCTGGAGGTATTAGTACTAAAACCAAGTTGTGCCAAACAATGTGTCAAGAAAACCAACTTTTCAAAACAGCAAGAAAATGAAAACTGCTTACAGCAGCTTGAATTAGGGGGCTGAGTAAGACATAAATTAAACACACACACATACATACATGTATATAATATTCCTAAACTATTCTGCTCCATAAAAACAACTGTCAAAATTAGCATTTAAAACATCACAGCTATGAAAGTAAAAATCACATGCTTTTTCATTTAAATGTACACTTCTTTGAATTCCCCCGAAGGAAGTGCTTTTGATTCTTTGGGCTCAGAATTAGAAAAACAGATTTCTTTCCTGCATCAGAAGTTGGTGGATCTATTATGCACAAGCACATTTATTTGTAAACCTCTCTAAGGGCATTTGACAACTGATTGATGGTAAATAAACATTGTAAGCTGCATAGGGACAGGAGTTGCAGTCCAAAAGAATACAGAGCCACTGAAACATAATTGTGTAGGGACATTTATTCTACATTCATATCCAATCACTTCTGATGCAGCATCAGGATTATGTTTGTATGTTCAGAAGATTAATTCACTGAATCATCTTATAGAATATATGTTACTGATCATCAATAACTGGGCTGAGCTCCCATGAATCCATCTATCATCTCTGTCTCTCTCTCTCTTTCTCTCCTTTCAGTTCAATCCAGTGCAAAAATTATAGAATGTTCCTTGGTATAAAACCAACCATCCAATCAATCATAGAAGAAAAGTGGGAAGGGAACGGGGAAAAAAAATACTAATTGAATGTCCACGCATTTGATAAATGCAGGGAAGATTTTGTAAAGCTTCCAGATGTTTACCATGTCTTCTGAACTGCAGAACTGTGGTACGCACACTTAACACTATTTTTGATGGTGTGCCTTGTCTGTTAATTAAGATAAATCTATACAGAAGTCATGGTGAATAAATAATCTGAAAAGACCATTTTTCACCTGACATAATTGTGAAATTATGCAATATGAATTGAAAACCTTCCTTAACCTAAGGGAGCATATCTGCAGATAGAATAGACGTGAACCTTGGAGCTTAAAGAAAGTGAGAGCTGCCAGAGACTTTTAAATCATAATAACAGATTAATCAGGAGAAGCAAGTGATAATTATATTCTTTTCTAAATGCCTTAATATTGGGAGGGATCTCTTTCATTTTCACTGTAGTGGGCTTAACTAAAGTTTTGGGGCTTCAGTGTGAGATTCTGTAATATGTGGCCTACTCTAGAAACTTTGGCTCATGATTCATAGCTTCTACCATTAGGAAGTCTATAATCATACACTATTTTATTTCTCAATAGCTTGAACTCTATTCTGTCACTGTCCTCTTTCTTTCTATTTGAGAAAATAGAAAGCATACTTTAAGCCAAAGAGGTATATTAAAGGTCAGCTGCTCTTGTCCCTTGTGATCTAAAGTTGGAGGAAAATATCTGCTATTCTAAAAGAAACAGAACATGGGAAACAGTGGCTATACCATATGCTGTCCTTGGTTGTAGCATCTGGCATTTTTAACGTTTACTCAGTGGCATTTATGTTGCACACAAACATTACCTTGCCAAAATAAAAAGATAATGGGCATTTTCAGGACATGGAAATAGTGGTGTCCTTTGTCACAAACTCAAGAGAAAGAGCAAGAAATTAAGAGCAGGAGAAAGTGTATATTTGCTGTCAGAATTAGTTCTATTTCATCTGAATTTCATCAGAAATAAGTAAAACATTCTTAAGATATGAATTAGAAAGCAAAGATAAAATAACAATTATATTCTTGAACATTCTCAAAGCAGAAATGAAGTCTCCAGATGAAACCAATGGTGGAGAATGCATCTACATCGGTTCAAGATGTAGATGTAGAGCTCAGTTTGGGGTATGGGGGCCAGGGAAAGCTTTGAGTGCTGTATATCCAAAGCCTCTCCCAATATGTTTAGGACTCCTCTTTTCCCATTTCCTACAGCATTGCTCTAGCACAGGAAAAGGAAGGAAGGAATTTCCCCAGGAGAAGTGGGGAAATGCTCTCTTCCCCAGGGAGAGAACATACAGGGTTGCATTTCTTTCCCTGGGGTCAAAACTCCCTGCTTTTGGAAAAATTGAGACTCAAACACCTAGGACTGCAGCCTAAAGACTTTACATCATCACAGTCAAGCTAATTATTTGTCCCTTGTGATCTAAAGTTGTGATCTAAAGTTCACAAGGGAGAAATTTGCACTCAGGCAAACCTCCACCAAGGAACAACTATTCTTTCTACATGAATGCCTAAGACAGCATACCCTGTCCACCAGCATCAAATAAAAACCCCCAATAAACAGCACAGCTGGATGGAAAATAGCACAACAAAATGGCCACAAAATGGTAAGACTAATGATCATGGATGCACACCACAGGCTTAACAAGGATCAACATACAATAGACAACCTCAAGGAACAACTAGAACTGACCATTATCCCAGAGCATACTAATATACTGACAACCATCATCCAGAACACATCCCGAAGACAAGTGGGGAAAAGAAAACAAAACTTCAAACTAAACTACTCAAATTAAACCCCAGAAACAAAGAAGTACCCGAACCAGAATGGGTATTCAACATGTCCAGCCAGCCACTATCCACTGCAGAACACAATATCCTCCAGAAAGGCCTCAACCATAACATGGACAATGCTAATCAACTAGAATTCTGTGCAGCCCTAGAAGCAGCATTCAAAACTACAGGACTTAACCCAGAGACCCAAGAAAACATAAGGCAGGCAATCATACCACAGATCAGAAGAACACGGTATCAACACCAACTTAAAGCAGCGGAGAGAGCAGCCCTCAATGGCCTAAGGAAGGACCAAACCATCATTATCCTCCCAGCAGACAAAGGCCAAACCACAGTTATTATGGATAAATCACAATACCTGCAAAAAGCCAAAAAGTTATTAGAGGACAAAGAAACCTACATCCCAGTTAACACCAACCCAATACAGAAACTAGACAACCTAATCAAGAGAACCCTCAATGACCTAACTAAGAAAGGCCAGATCACAAAGGAAGAACAGTGGCGGATGAAAAGCAGTGGACCCATCCTCCCACGTTTCTATGGATGACCAAAAATACACAAGCCTGACATACTGCTCTGACCAACTGTATCTTTACCAGGGACTCCAACACACAACCTAGCAAAAGAACTGACACAAAAGCTTGAACATCTCACAGAGGAGAATGAATATTCTATCAACCCCTCACTACAATGCCTCCAGAAAATCAAAGATGTACACATAGATAAAAATGAAATTATGGTCTCATTTGATGTCACAGCACTCTTTACATCCATAAACCCAGAACTAGTGAAAGAATCCACAGCAGCAGTACTACACAACACACCCAACCCAACCAAATATACTCAGATCGAAATACCCAGAATCATGGACCTCATCAACCTCTGCCTCACTACCTATTTTCAGTTTGATGGACAAATATACCAACAAATTAGAGGCACACCCATGGGATCACCACTGTCAAGACTCATAGCAGAGATTGCAATGCAACGCCTAGAAGCTATAGCACTTCCACACATACAACCAAAAGTATGGATCCAGTATGTAGATGAAACCTTTGTTATAATAAAAAAGGAACAACTAGAGAAGACACATAAAACCATCAACAACATCTTCAAAGGAATAAAATTCACCAGAGAGGAAGAAAACAACAACACGCTACCCTTCCTGGATATCCTCATCAGCAGAGGAAACAACAGTAAATTAGAAACCCAAGTTTATTGGAAGACAACCCACACTAATCAAGTACTCCATTACCAAAGTAAACCCAACCTCCCAGAAGAGGAGTTGTGTCAGAACATTATTCAAACCAGCACAAATGCATTGCAGCAACCCAGAACAGCAGAAAAAGGAAACAGACCACCTATACAACATCTTCCAACAAAATGGATATCCACACAACTTGCCTGGCCACTCAACCTACTGCAACACAACCAACACAAGCTATGAAAAGGATAACACTGCCATACATCAGAAACGTCTCAGAAACCACCAACAGACTATTACAACTACATGGCATCTCCGTAGCACACAAACCAACTAAAGCCCTCCAAAACATCTTAAGCAAACCAAAAGACCCAGTAGCCCAGTAAGAAAAAACAGGAGTCATCTACAACATATAGTGTAAGCACTGCAAAAACCACTATGTAGGACAGACAGGCAGAAGGCTAACAGAGCGCATCCATGAACACCAACTAGCAGAAGACATGATGAAAACTCCTTAATCTCCCAACACATGGACAGATGTAACCATAGTTTCAACTGGGAAACTGTCAGCATCTTAGACCAAGCTAAATCCAAAAATGCAAGAGAATTCTTGGAAGCCTGGTATTCAGACAAGGCAGCCATCAACAGGCCCATAGAGACAAACAGCATCTACACACTATTCAAAAGAGACAATAGAAAGGAAAACAAAAGACCAGAACATCTCCTCACCAGCAATCAACACCCAGATAAGCAGAGATTAACACCAAGATTATCACCAGACATACAATCAGCAGTAAACAATACCCTTATCAAGGAACTACCAGAAGGAAAAAATAAAACAAAACAAAACCCACACCCCCACCCACACCCCCACCAACTCTGGCAGGGCATGCCACTGTATATAAACAGAGAGCAAACCCCATTCCATTCTAGCACTGAAGATGTTACCTAGCCGGGTAATGAAGCATTTGCAAGAAAAGAACCAAGCTCAGAGAACCCCAAGGACTCCACAAGCTAATTATCTTAAATAGCTGTTGTTCATTCACTCAACTTCCCCATTAGCTATCTCAAAAAAGCCAAAATACAAAGATCCAAGCCACTCCCTGCGCCTTCTTATAATACTAAGGCCATCCAAGTAATACAAAAATATCTGAAAACTATTTCAGACATAGTCACAAAGGAATATAGAATTTCAGCAGAGAATGTATGACTCCTTATCAGGGGCTGCATAATTTTTCAGTAGCAAGTCTTGTCACTAGAATTATACTTAGATTTTAACGTAGCAACTAGAGCTATCCTTATAATGTATTTTTTAAATTTTTCTTTTTCTATAAAATAAATTCCGCAGGCCTTCTTTTCATTCCCATACACCTTCTTAATGCATCAGCACTTGAAACAAATATCTCTCATCACATCAGCTTTCTCTCTGTGCAACCTCTGATCCACTGACAAAAGCTTTTTACCAAATAAAGAGCATTTTCTTGACTATTTCAAAATCCTGCCAATCACACTGCCATGTCTTGCCCCCTGTTTTGTTGAAGCTTAGCCCTTAGTGCACCTCAAAGCACTTGTCTCATCCAAGATACAAGAATTACCAAGAGCTGTTGAGGCAGAGGAAGAATCCTATACAGTTTTTATGGTGTTGGCTGGGGAAAAAACTAGGGAAACTGTCCCTGGTCTAAGGAAAAAGCTATCAAGAGCTTATAAAAGCATGGAAGATCTTCTAACATATCAGGATGCATTTTGATTTCTTATTTAATTCTAAGAATCATGCACTTAAACAAAGCTACCTTTTATAATGCCCTCAACAAGTTTCAGATGTGTGGCTGGGGAATTCTGAAGTCCACACATCTTAAAGCTGCTGAAGTTGAGAAACTCTGCCCTAAACAGAGGTCTTAATGTTTGTTTCTTCAATAAATGTCACTCTAGCAGTGATTCTGATCTCATCCCATAAGAAGGAACCTTTAGTTGTTCTGTATGGTACACAATATGTTTCTTACTGTTATTTCAGCTTAACAACTCTCATGTCCACTTCCAACTTTGGCAAATAAAAAAGAAAATGGAAACTTATCAGCCCTGGCAAGAAGTTGAGAAATATACCCTGTGTTTCTATTCTCATTTACAAGAAACAACTTCTCAGACCTTTTCTTAATGCCATCCATTGTATACATTGCTGCAGGCTTTTCAGTTCCTTGCTATGCTTTGACTGGATACACTATTTGATATGTTTTCTCTGTATGTTGAATTTTTCTGGATAGGATTTTGTTTTGTTTCTTTTGGCAGGTTGTTTTTTGTTTTCTGCTTTTTCCAACACTAAATCCATTGTGGCTTATGCTGTTTTTTGTGGTTGTTGTTAGCACACATAATTACATGATGACTGTTGGAAATAAAGATGCACTCTTTATAGGGTGTTAATAGCACTAGGTATAATTTCTGTCCTTTTTACAGGTTCACTGATGTATCCCCTACATCAGATTGTATGCCTGTACAATTGGGTAGTTCTGTTATATTCTCCTCTGCAAGAGCGTTTTGCTCATGTTGTGTCCCTTGGAGTTCTTGAACTTGTATAACAAATATTAATGAAGTCCAACTGAAATCTTAATAGCATAGTTTTCTCCATACACCTAGACTTAATATCTGGCCAATGACATTGAAACATAATGTACGTATATAAAGATTTTTAAAGTTAATTTAATTCTTTCCTTGTTAAAAAAAAAAAAAACAACGCAGCAGATATGGTGTTGGAAATTGACTGTTTTTTTTTTTTAATTTTGTTTTGACCTATTGGATATAAATTACTGAAGCTTAATACTAATAAAGATAGCAGCACCAAATCAGCAGTACTTACTCCAAACTCATAAAGCATTATCATTGCAGACATTGGGCAATATGCTGTTAGGTTCTAATGCAACTGATAATGCCTTTTTCCCTCCAATAGTTTATTTTAACAGAAGGATTCCCATTTTCTATTAATGAATGAAACATGATGATGATGATGATGATGATGATGATGATGATGATGATGATGATGGAATCTAACTAATGAAAAACAATGACCGGAGAATCTGAATTTAGTTCTTTAGCTCTTTTCTTTTTGGATCAGAATTCATAGAAACTCTAAAGTGAAGTCAGAGAAGAAAACTCAGGCAGGTACTTTCCCATCTCACAATAAAGTTCTTATTGTAGCAGAACGAATGAAAAATTGGGCTAATATAATAAGTCTACCCCACAAACCTGGAATTGTCCAGTGAGCAGTAGTTACTATAATTTATTATTTCTATTAAATCTTGTAAATGCCTTAACTGAACATTCATCTTTCCTAGCTGTTATTCACAGCTTCAATATCTTAATGAGGAAAAGGGAAGCCTCTGAAAGGGCAAGAAACTTTAAAACCTATTGAGGATGTGCTGCTGGGGAATTAAGTAATATAATAGCACATTATTATTTTTACCCAAATATGTATTTGTTATACTAATATACTCTTCCTCCTTTATGGTAATCTAAACAGTATGCTTGAGATTCCCATGGAAATATGGATTGGACACATTAAGGCATCCTGTTTCAGCTTATTTTCACTGATGCCATAGCATCAGATGTCATGGACCAGTCACCATTATTTTAAATGTAACAATTTAGTTATTTCTCTGATTATACTTAAGTAGCACACAGTTATAAAAAAACATGTAAGAAGTACAATCTCAGGAAAGCCTAACAGTTTATTACAGTTGTGCCAAATAGCAAAATAAACAATGCCTTGAACAGTTCTTAGTAGTGCTCTGCGGAGACCACCCAACCGAATTCAAGGCTGGATTTGAGGGCATTGCCCATTTACTCATTCAAAGCACCCCCCATCCCCTCTTGTGTCAACAACAAAACCAATGCTGTCACATATTTGATCTTCAAGATAGTGAACAGCATCTTGGATCTGTATCATCTGTGAGTAGATATCAAATCATACTGTCTTCACTACTGGCAAATAAAGCTGTATTTTTCATAGCTATAGTTTTGATCCCGCTGCCAGCTCCCCACCCCCACCCCAGCTTTGTTATCTTCTTAATAAGTCAGCATACTAGCATAAAATCATCCAGAATAAAGGTGCTGCAACACTGGCCGGCTTGATTTGCTCCATGACCACACAATTACTCAACTTGCACTTGGCTTCCCTTGGCAGACTTTTCTGCTATTCTTCTCACACTTGGCATGAATATATTTTATAGATCCAAGACTTCAGGTTGGGCTGTTGATTTGTATTGAATTTGGATTTCCAGAATGTTCATAAACCTGATGAAGGCATGTTTTTCATTTACACCCTGGAATTCTGTTAACCTGTACTATGTTTTCTTTATCACTGTGTCATAGATTGTTTGTTAAACTGCCATTTCAAATGTGGCAGAAGAATAATGAATCATCTGATTCTGCTCCAAGTGAGTATGCATAAGATCTGGTGACAAAATCAGTTACTAAGTGGATGATATTTTTATAACGCTGATTTGATTAGCCAACTCTGTGAAAGTGTTAAGAGATGTTTCTGAAATATTAGTTCACCATGTTATCAGTGTTCACCTTTCATTGCATAGGTTCAAATGATGGATTGGTTTGAAAGCAACATTTATTAAACAGAGGGAAAAGTTTGTCTGTTTGTTTGTTTATTAGACATTATAGGCACCCACTCCAAAAGACTCTTTTCCTCCAGAGCTTTCACCTAAGAACTCTAAGGCTAAAATCCCATATTAAGGTTCTCAAACTGTGAATTGTAATTATCTGGGGAGGTTGCAGGCAAATTTAAGAAAGGTTGCATTTGCTTCTACTCCATCTGGCCCTTACATTGGTCTTAAGGCTGAAGTTTACATGAGAAATAGTAATAGTAAAAAGTGTTAATTAGGAAGAGGCATCAAATGGATCTTATGCAGGCAGTTAATTTATTTTCATAAGACAAAAATCTTACATAGCAGTCATCCTTTCTCCATTCAGCCATCACTCAAAGTCCACTTAACTCCCATGAATGGAAACCATTTATTTATTTACTTATTTGTCATGTTTGTATATCATACCTTTCTGGTAGAGCCAACTCATAGTGATTAACAAAGCAACAATCAATATCTATAAAATCTAAGCAAAAATATCCAGCAACATTGTGATTACATAATTTTATAACATAATAATGTTCTATAAAATTATTATTATGTAATTATCATAAATATTTTAAAAACATATAAAAATATAGGCATCAGCTTAAAATCCAGACAACAGACTAAAAACATCCTACATTTATTACAGGGGGAAAATTAAGATAAACAAATACAATGTCAGTTTTTTAAGAAAAAAAACTAGCCAAAAAAAAAAAAGGACCCATTGAACCATTAGGCAGAGAGAATTATAGAATGCTGGGACCTTTACTGAGAGAGTTGATGGTGGGTGTCCCTCCATGACTGTACATAGACCAGGCCTTTGACAGAAATCATAACTCCAAGGATAAACCCATGGGGCAGTCATTTCTTTAACAAGCTATATGGGGATTTATATGCAACAGGGTTGCATTTTGAATTGCATCTTGAATTTAACTAGAAATCTATTGAGAGCCAGGGTAGCTCAATCAAAACAGGTGTCACATTCTGTGCCTGGAAGCTGACAAAAATCCGGCTGCCACATTCTGAACTTTTTGCAATTTCTAAACCTCCTTTAAGGGCATCCTCCCATAGAGCACATTGGAATAGTCTAAATTGGAAGTAAGTGATCCATGGACAATGGTAGCCACTTTAGACCTCTTGAAAAAGGGTGCATTGACAGATCCCATCCATTAAACACCTAAACCACCGTGTTGACTTGAGCAGAGTTTAAAAGCATTTACCTGTCGACTTGCTTATTCATGGTAAAATTTTCCTCATCTACAGCAGAAAGAAATTTAGTCATCTGGATGAGATCTCTCTCAATCACCAGGGCTTCTGATCTGTCCAGATTTAATTTTAATCTGTTACATTTTGTCCAGTCCATAATCTGGTCCAGGCAAGAGCCAACGAGGGAGCTCAGCACATCTAATGAAAAAGGAATGGTGTGGCAACAATGGAGGCTGTGGTAGGAAGCATCTGAGCATTGGTTCTCTGAGTGAACATTAACTTGATATACAGGCAGTCCCCACATTAAGAACATCTGACTTATGGACAACTCATACTTAAAAACAGATTGCCATAAAGCCTATTATATTAAAGCAGTTTGTCAGCTTGAGGAAGGAGAATGCTGTCTGCCATTTTAAGTCAGATTACAAGTGCCCCTTCCAGTATGCAAGATGTTTTAGTGTATTTGGAAGTGTTTCTTAAGTGTTTCATATGCATAGAAAGGTAAAATATATCATATATACTAAGACAACATTTGACTCACTGATGCTAAATAACTGTTCTGACTTACCTACACATTCGACTTAGAGACAGACTTAGGAACGGATCTCCTGTATTGATTATATTCTATCTTGCAAGGTTTGGGGGCTGAAGGGTGGGTAGCAGCATTTAATTAAATAGGGTACTTATCCTTTCCTGATAAACCACATATGAAAATATATGATAGCTAATTTTTTTTAAAATTTGATTAAGTTAAAACTGCTAGCACATGAGAAATTCCTGGTGAATTGGGACTAAAATTAATATTCCCCACTTCCCAAAGCATATTAAAATCTATCCACAGTGTTAATCTGATATCCACTAAATTCTATACATTTTGACCAATCACCAGAATAATTTTCATCTTTTTACTTTTAGTTTTTAAGAGTTCAAATGTTTCATTCTACTCTTGTTTAGCTTAAAAAAAATAGTGCACATTAGCCATATGGAAACTTTCCACTTTTTAAAAAAACTGAGCATATTCCCTTTATTTCCCTTTCTCGCATGGATAACAATAGATTTTTGTATCCAACTGTGATAATGTCCTCTGATCTGAACATACACATCTCAGTATGAATATAACAACAGGCAACTGACATCTTGACAGTCTCCTTATTTCTCATAAAAAGCAGAAACAAAAGCATGCTTACAGAACTTTGGGTTAACTGAAGAGCCAAAACATGTTCTGAATAGCCAGGTTTTAATACACCTGTTAAAGTTAATACATTTGTCAGGCACCATCTGTTGAAAAGGTTGTTTCCCTCCCCTTCTGCCCTACCACTTTCAACTTTATACTTCAACTAAGGGAAACAAATAACAAGTTAACATCTTCAAATATATAACATCTTTGGGGGAGGGGGGAATTCATTCTGATTGCTGTTTCATGAAGGCCGAGATTTTTAAATCAATGGATTATTCTCTTGAAGAGTAGCTCCTATTGTTTTTGCAATATTCCAATGAATCATGTTAAATTATTTGTAGCAGCCTATAAACACTATGACAAAACGTAAATTACTTTTAGAAGTGGTTAAATATTTTCCAGCCAGAATTGCTAAAAAGTTGAAAAGACCTTATTAAAAAAGCTCTGCCCTTTCTTCTCTTTCATAACATGATTGGCATCAATACATCCCTCATTGTGATGATTTTAAAAAAAGAAAATCCTTCCCACACCTAATACAGTCACGCTAAATTTTACTACCTTGCTATTTGATACAATGAAAAAGAGATCATTATTTCAATCCTCCAGAGTGATGGAATTTCATACAAAAGGACAATTTCTTTCATAAAATATGCATTTTACATCCCCATTCATCACTGCATCCAATCTCTCCCTCTGTTCTATTAGATAATTCGGATGCATTTACCCCGGGTGCTTGTTATCAGAAGACAATGGCATGTTCTTGAGCTTATCTCTTTATAAAAATGCTCCAGTTGTACACGGCTAGAATAGATGTTCTACTCCTTAATAGAGCAAACGATAAGTTAAAACCACAGGTACCTGTTACCTGCACCAAGTAACATGTAAGTACATATAAGTCAGGCATGAACAGCAAGAACAGAAACACCCCTTCAAAGAAAGCAAGAACCAACAAAGTTCAAGAGATTGGGAGAAAAAGGGCAGGAATCTCTTTTGTAGCTCCTTTTTAGAGGCAAGAGCTAAGTAAAAAGAGAAGTGTAACAAACAAGCAATAAAGTGCTTTCAAAATCTTCCCCACCTTTATTTCAGAAGCAACACTATTTCTTTCCCTTCAGGGGGGTCCACAAGGTATGGCCCAAAAAGTCAAGGTGATAGCCACAATGGTGTGATCAAAACATCACCCGTCTTTTTATGTGTGTTGCACACCAAACATAGGCAGAGCTTTGATTGCACCATCATGGCCACCATCTTTACTTTTTGGACCACACCCTGCAGACATTCCTGTCTCCTCTAGAAGAAAAGATACGGTAATCCAGGAGATCACAGATCTTAAACCTATGTAAACTATTAAGAGTGCATGAGAACTAGCCACCAGAAACTGAGTGCCCAGTATAAGAATCCTGACACCTTTTCAGAGGCAAGCAGGGTGAGCTGGAAGAATCAAAGCATGTGTCTCTCTTGGGCAGCTAATTGGCTGGGTTCCATCCTCTCTTAAAAGGGGCCTTGCATCTTCCCTTCCTGGGAGGACATTTCATCAAGTCCTCTCTCTTACCTCTCTTCAGCTGTTGGGGGCAGATCATTAGTAGAGAGTCAAGGAACATAAATCAGAAAGGAGATTTTTCTTTCTAATAAAAAGCAGCCATAGGAGACTCAACAGGGGATTGGTTAGTGGGCTTAGTTGACTCTAAGATAATTCCTTAACTTCTTCTCCATCCATGGAAAAAGGGTTCTTAGGACCCATATCATTTTACAAATATATGGAAAAGGACCTGGAGGGAGAGTGACATGGAAGAGTATAACCAGAGGAGTGAGAGTTGTATAGACGCTTCAAACTCCTATTTTTGCTTTCTTAAAAGACAGTCTCCTGCAGCTGCTTTTGCTGTGAACCATCTAATCTGGCCCTCAAAATTTCACCCACTTAGAGTTTAGCAAAAGCTAAGCTATGCAGGAATAGAGTAAAAGAAAAATAAAATTCAACCTGCAGAGTTGCCTTATTCTGTTCCTGGGGTTTGAGTTGTTGCTGTCGTTGTTGTTGTTGTTGTTTTGTATTGCTGATTACCCTTATTTCATGCAAATAATTTAATTGTTGCTTTCTGAATTGGATTGCAATTGTATGCTGTTACCTTATTTAAACATTAGTTTTCCTACTTATTATATCATGAAAAGCAGAAATGTTCATTTGTCTCAAAAAATGCAGTACAGATACAGTTATTTACTTTATGAAATTATAACCTAAGACAAGTATGGATATATTTTTGCAATGAAGAAGTTGAAGGTTGGGAAGGATATAGAGATATTCTGGGTAAGTGTGCACGCCTTTGAATCAGTCTTGACTCCAGGCAATTAGATGGACAGATCCACCCAGTTTTATTAACAACATTTTTGCAAGTGGTTTGCTCTTGTCTTCTACGTAGAGCTGAGATAAAATGAGTGGCCCCAAATCACCCAGACGGCTTTGGGTCCAAGGCAGGAACATAACTCGCAGCCTTCTGGTTTCTATCCTGGTGCCTTTAATCATTACACCAAACTGGCTTTAAACATATACATATGCAGATATCAAACATTACTTGGAAGTTCATTTTGGCCCTACCTGTATATTGTCAGTACTGCCAGTTATTAACTCCAAGAATTATTAAATCCAAACCAGTTCCATTTTTGAACTTGTGTGATTTTTGGATATTGTAAATAGTGAAAAAGCACTGATATATAACTCTATATTTTCTCTTAATTCTGTTAAAGACTAACTTTATTGCAGCATAGAATCTTATATACAAGACACTAATCTTTTGATTTTGATTACTAGAAAATTAAAATGTACATAATATGAGGAAATACCTAAGGAATAGAATCTTTCACAATGTAAGAGATATATATGAAGGTTTCATGAGTTCCTACCATAGTAATTTAAATGACAAATCCAATTAAGAAATGCAAATCGTTTATGTAAAAGAACTGAAATTATAGCATTCAATCACAATTGTAAGAATAAAAATAACTTTCAGTTGTGAATATTTTATGTTAAAATTAAATTTTAGTTATATTTTTCTCAAAGTGAATACATTATTTAAATGAAATTCATATATTCATATTTCATTAGACTTAAGTAGAATTCTTCACTTGTCCATTGTATTCAATCATTTGTATCTAATTTTGTGAACCTATCTATTCATTATGACACAGGATTTTGATAACACCTTAAACTTCATAATCAGTTATTTGTACATCCAAAAATAATTCTTATCACAAATTCCCAAAGCTTCCATGTCCTAGTAAAGAAGTAATAATATTTACTTTTTGCCATCTCTTTTTTTTATACAAGTGCTATTATGTCTGATTTGATGCTTTTTATAACTTTATTTATCCACAAGTTTTAGACTCTGGAATTTAATTCTTTACTACCAGCTAAAATTCCACAGCCAGAAAGTTTAATCTTGATTGTCATGGGTCCAGTGATAATCTAGAGTGTATTCAATTCCAAAATCACTAGTTGCAACTTATCCAGCACCAATATAAACCAAATTCAAGAAGAAATGGTATGAAGTAATGTTTCTATCAAACTGTATGGTTTAGATTGCTATTTTTGCCCAATTATAGTTACTATGTTGCATAATTAATGAAGTGATCTGACTAGGACTGTGCAAAGCTTTGATATGGAGATTCAGTTTGATGGTGATTTGATGAATCCCCAACTCAGACAGATTTTCTGAATTGTTTGGGTGATACAAGTTGAATCATTAAGTTTCATGTTTGATTATCAAATCACATTGACTCAGTTTTCCAAATCAATTTGAATTGTTGAACACTGATTTGAATTACTGATTCAAATTCAGTCAATTCAGATCAGATTGGAGGTGACCTACACACTCTTACATGTAACTAATACATTTATTCTAACAAAGTTTCATTGATTGTATCTATTTCATTATATTAGTTTTATTCTCTATATACATACCAGGGTTGGGTAACACTTCAGATTCAGTACAAAAAGATGTTTTGGAGTCCAAGGAGCAAAAATTTAGTACCTGTCTGTGACTATTTTAGACTTTTGCAACTTTTCCTAAAACTGTGTAGCTGCCCTCTGCAGCTGTTATTTCATACCAGCAAATGACACAGCTGCAGACAGATACTACATTTACAATCCTGCACTCCAAAGTACCTTACTGGAACTGAATCCAAAGTATTGTACAGTCCTAATATGTTTGGAGGCAAAGTAATTCCATACACTGAGACTGAGAGAACTGAAATGCACAAGATCTTGACAGTGATAATTAAGTCCTGACAGTGACCATTCATGAAATGAATTAGATGGACCAATGGACTCACAGTATAATTCAGCAAACTTTATTCAAAATGGTTCTGAATAGTCATGGATTTTCATACAAACTCTTGCTATGGCTAACTCAAACAAAATATACACCTATTTTATGCCATAAACCTAAGAGTGTGATTAAGGACATTACTGCTTTGTTTTTGCAGAAGAAAAAGGACAACACTGCCACGAATTTGTCAGGTGGTGTGATACACCATGGTTGAAAAGGTATGCCAGGCAAGTAAACAGCAAGTAAACAAATACCCGTTATTCTATCCTTCCCCCAAAATTCCATTTAAGCCTTTTTTTCCAAGTTGCCTGTTCAAAAAAAAAAAAATGTTCACTATTTCTAGACAGAATGTGACCTTGAGATTTCTGATTACTGTCAATTGTAGTATAAATAGTAGGGCCAAATTGCATGGTCTACTGCCACTGATTTTCACATTAATCCAGTATCAACATCTCTTCTGCAAATGGTTCTCCTTTGCCTCACAACAAAGGAGGTAACATTTCACCAGAGGCAATAGCATCTGATTTAACCCAGCAATAAAGAAAGCAACAAATGAATGCAACACTATTATGTTTTTTCATGGTAAACAAAAAGGTGTTAATTCCAATTTAGTTTCTATATTGATTAAACATACAAAAGTGACCATCTTAGCATGCTGGCAGAGGCTGTGTGTTTAAATGCAGAAAGAAAGAAAGAAAGAAAGAAAGAAAGAAAGAAAGAAAGAAAGAAAGAAAGAAAGAAAGAAAGGAAGGAAGGAAGGAAGGAAGGAAGGAAGGAAGGAAGGAAGGAAGGAAGGAAGGAAGGAAGGAAGGAAGGAAGGAAGGAAGGAAGGAAGGAAGACCCCCCCCAAAAAAACCTGACTAGGGAAAACATTATTAAATCAAGGCATTAGTTTGGGTATAACCCTTACAGATCTCCGGTTTGGAGATGTCACTCTGAATTTTGATTGGTGCCTTCCTAAGACATTTTTTGTACAGGGCAGCACTTCCTCCTTTCATTTATCCATTTATGGTGCCTGAAGCAGGCCGATTCACTGTACTTCTTATCACAGACAATGCCCACACCTGCCTACTCTCCATTCTAACCTTTAAAATCTACCAGCAAATCTAAGGCTACAAGCTTTGGGCAGCAAAACTCCAGATGGTAACTCCAAAATGGTAACACAGAGTTTCCTGCATCTCTTTTCTGCCATTTTTTGATTACTGAAATTTTGCAGGCCAGATCTGATAGTCCTACATTCTCACAATTCTGGTTCTAGATTAAGAAAGATTAGGATGATACTTACATTTTCACTGTGGATGAAAGGGCTTTTCCTTGTAACTTTTTGTATTAAGTCACCAACCCTGAAAAAGGAGAAACGTTTCCTAAAACAGCCTTCCCTGATGGTTTCCCTTCCAAAAGTGTTAGGCAGCAATTCTGATCATCTGCAGTCAGCAGCATCATTTGTCTGCTGACCAGTGGAAGTTGTACCTCCATCTATCTGGGAGACACCAATTGAGAAGGGCTGCCTGAAGGCATCAGTTTTCCCCAAATCTTCAGTTGTATAGCTTTCATGCAAGGCTGTTGTAGAAAACTTTCTTTCCTCAAGAGGATTTCATCTTGGGATAGGTATTAATTAAAATCAGAGTTGATATACTCTGGACCATAGCAAACTTCAAAACGGCCACAGCTATTTCTGCAAAAGTACAGTTCAGATCAGTCAGGTATAACTTCAGTGGGTTATTCAATAGGATGTTCTGGGAATGCAGACAATTGTATCTCTTTTTTCCATTCAAGTTAACTATGTTTTGGTTAAGGTACCTGGTCATTCAATAACATATTCAGATTTGTTTGAATTGCATCACAGCCCTGTCTACTAAAAGGAAGTTCAATCATTTTATTCCATATCAACAAGCAACTGTAACACTTTTAAAAGAAAAAGAAAAGAAAAATGCTATTCATGCCAAGTGGGCAAATTTTCTGATCACCATAAATTAGACTCATACGAATTATCATGGAGGAAAATATTACAGGTACATTTTCAAATGGAAATTTATCTTACCATTCATTCTTGATTTGTCTTGTAATCTCTGCTTATTGGTATATGATTATTTGTCAAATAATCTATTTCAAAGCAATAAAAATACTAAAATGAGTTGCATTAAGATTTAGTTGAGATCAACTATTTCTGTGATGGATGACTAACTTGCCTCATTCATTTCAACCAGTTGACTTTGAGCATAATTAAATTCTGGACCAAGCCCACTAAGAGGAATCAAGACAATCACAACTGTTGAAAAATTAAGATATGTGATCAATAGTTCTGTAGATGAATTGTTTCTACAGAGCCAGTTGGGTGCTCTCTGAGCACAGACAAGTGAAAAATGGGCAAAAACAATAATTTTCTATGGACAATATAGCCTGCCTGCCTGTTTTTCTATGTAAAAATCCTGCAGGCGGAGAATACAGTCTAAAAATCTATTAAGATTTGGCCTCACATTTTCCTGAATTGCATTCTTATGCAAAAAGATGTGGATGCAAATAGATACTGCTCACATTCATCCATTCATAAAGCTTGACTCTTCTGGTCTACACACCATGATGTTATCTCTAAAAGCAAGTTTGTGAACTCTTTAGAATATGTAAAGGGTGGCTTTTTCCCCCTCCCAATACAGTTTAGGGAGCTATTGTTTGAAGGTGGAGATAAAGGTTATCTAGGGATATACAAAAGCTATTGGATATACAGTATCTTGTGTTTGTATGAGTATGTGTACGCTTGTGTGTTTTGTAGCCAATCTGCAAATATAAGCTTTTTTCAAAAGTATCATTAAAAAAATATATAATCTAGTTCGTTCTAGAATAGAGCAATTAAGAAATTGAAATTGGCAATTTTTCATATCTTTGTTTATCAGATGACCTAAATATTTCAAATGTTGGTGTTTTGTTTTAAAAAAATGATCTTTTAAAATGATCTTTTAAAAAAATCTTTGAAAATATTGCTAAATTGCAATGGCTCATTCTGATGTAGTTTAAAGGTATGACAAAATTTCTTCATTAGTGAAATATAATGGAAAGCAATGGGAATGCTTTTTGCTTATATTATGTCTGAAAACTATTATACAGCCTAGCTGGAATTTGGCTTGGTCATCATCAATGAATAGGCAGCTTATTTTCAGATAATTACTTTCTAAACTGTAAAAATGATTATTCTTAAATGGGCATAGATATCAAAATAAAGAAATTACTATAAAGTCTTGTTTATTTTTCTACTTTTCGTTCTTGTATGTGGGTAAAATTATAGCTTCTAACAAATTTAAGGCTGGTAGACATGAATATCCAAATGCATTGAATATTATATATTTATTTACAGCATCAATGTCCTGCTTTCTAGTCTGAAACCATCAGAGTGGTTAAAATTGAAACTACCACATTCTACAATAAAATTCAAGGTAGAAAACAATATAGCAATAAGATCAAGTTAATAAATAATTAGTAGAGCAGCTAGTGAGAAGGTAGATGGGGAAATTCAAGAACTACATGGGCAAATAGAAAGGTTTTTAATTTATGGTGGAAACACTGAAAAGAGGGCCTCATTCCATATGGTTGGGACCACTGTAGAAAGTGCTTGCCTCCATACAGAACAAATTGGATATTAGCAAACTGTGTTACAATCATCAAGACACTCTAATCAGAATGAGTGGATTAGGAAAGATCTCAGATAGGCTGATTTTCATAATAACTCAATACATGTAGGGCTGTGTACTGCCATGATCAGAACCATGAACTCAGCACTGATGGGGACAATTCATAGTTTTTAACTCATTCTTGGTGAAACAGAGGAATCTAATTTTGTGGAAACCTTGGTGCTCTCTGAACTTGGTTGTTTGCTTGCAGACGTTTCATTACCCAATTAGGTAACATCATCAGTGCTAGTGAGTGTGGGATTTGCTCCCTGTTTATATACAGTAGCTTGCCCTGATGATGTTACCTAGCTGAGTAATGAAATGTCTCCAAGCAAACAACCAAACCCAGAGAGCACCAAGGACTCCACAGTTCAGCTATGAGCTACATATATTCTCTTCTATTGGAGACTAATTTTCTTTGAAATTCTGTTCTTTGCTTTTGCACAAAAGGTCACCTGCCCCTCTTCCTGAAATTTGCTGCAGATATTCCTTACTTTAGGTTCCACTTTCATTGAGAATTTCATTAAAGTCTGTCTCAAAATAATGCAAGAATAAACTATTTATAACATAAGATTATAAAAAAAGTAGCATTTTACAGCTCTTACACTGTTTATTATGAATTTTGGCACACTTCATCTGTTAATAGCAAACTAGCTTAAAATAAAATGTTGTCCTATTATACTTTTTAAAAAGTTGAGGTATTTTAAAAATCAGACCTTAAAGCCCCTGCAACATTTTTTTATGAAATTTCCTTCATAATATTCTAATTCATTACAGACCTGAGGTTGTTGAAATAATATTTTCACATGCTAGGTAAGGGAAAGGCAGGGTTCTGGTTTATGTGGTTGGCTCTTTTCAGATACTATTACTCAGCCACCTGGTAGGTCCTAGGAAGTGGGCTTCTCTGTCATGATACCTGCCCTGTGGAAGTTTCACAGATCTCATGATACAAACTTTAGTTATTTGTATTTGTGTTTCAATGGTGGACACAGGTACAGTAGTCATGAGGCTTATATTATGATGTCATGATATGATGTCTGTTACTTGCTCCTCTTGACACTAGTGGATGCCTATCCACATCAAAAGAAATTAAAGGAAAGAGATAAGAGTGAAGTAAAGGAAATCTGACTAAATCTAGTTTACACAAAATATGATTGTAGGCATCAAAACCTTGCTGTCCTTGTGAACTGTCCTTGTTTCTCCAAAGCCATGCATAATTTCATTATTTTGTTCTTTAATCTGTTCATCTTTTTTTTTTTTTGAGGATTTCATCAGCTCGATCTAGCTTCCCTTTCCTCTCAACCCATACATTTGTTCTGACATTAAATATTCATTCATACTCTATAGGATCTTCCATTCAGTCCTGTGATGGAAAATAGGAATAACCTTGGGAAACAGAAGGAGCGCCACAGCCAAGACAATGGTCAGATAAAAGAAATTTGAGTCTGAGTCAGAAAAGGAATTAGAGAAAGCATCTCAGACTTGACTCTCCCTAGTTCTCATGAAGACAAAGAGAGGGAAGGGAGAAGTGTATTCAGATTTGCAAGATATTACTGTAAGCTTATAATAAAAGTAGCATAAGCATTTATAACTTTGGTTTCCTAGACTGGTCTACCTCAAAGGGCTGACAAATCCATTAGAAGATTAATCCAATTTATTATGCTTTTTCATACAGGACTCACACTTGCTCTTCCTGTAGTCATTCTACTTGCATTCTACTCTCTTTCACTTTCTTCCTTTCCTTTCATGTCCATTCTTGACACTACCAACTAATGTTTGGTCAGCAAGTTAAACCTCCAAAACCTGAACAGAACAAGACCAAATTTGTTATAGAGTACACCTTAATCTAGAAGTGGCTGGTAATTCCTTTAGGCATTTGAGCCATAGAAACTATTTAAGAATGCATCAGAGTTTTGCCATACAGAGGGGAACGGAACAGTTGAAATCTTGAACAGAAGCAGCAGCAGGTACTTATCATGTAAAGAAATCTGCTATCAAAAGCTGATACAAGACAGTGCATTTTGACTACTTCATTACCATAAGACAAGACCTGCAAAAGGAAGCATATTTTGCAGTGTTAAGGGTTATCTTCCTTTCAGATACGTATGGTATCACTGGATTTAACTTTGAAAAAACATTTTAAACATTTCAAAATCAAATACTTTTTTTTCCTGGCATGTTCATTTTTAAGACTTAATAAGCAACATTAAACCTCAGCAGAGATAACTTAATTAAGGAAAATCAGTATAAATCACTCCAGGTAAAGACATGCTTTTTTAAAAATTCTCGGTGCCTTCATAAGTACTGATTCTTGCCAAAACATTGTTTTACAATTGAATTAAAACAATTTAAATCAAGATTTTGTAATATGTCTTCTAATTCTCCTAATTTTATATTTATTTTATTTATTTCCTCCTGCTAAAACTGGTTGTATAATCTTAAATAAATGTAATTAAAAATAATTAATATTATCTCATTGATCCATATAGTCATAGAATCATAGATTTGCAAGCTACCTCAGAGATTATCTAGTCAACACACACATGTTTTCAATGTAGGATCCACTAGAGTTTCTCTGATAGAGGATCATCCAGCCTCTGAAGATCAGTAAAGGAGAATTCACCACTTCATATAATAACTTGTTCACTGACTGATAGATGTCTAGCCTGAACCTACTTTCTTACAGAACTGGACATAATATTTCAAGTGGGGTCTAACCAAGGCAGAGTAGAACAGAACAATTACTTCTCATGAACTAGGCTCCATGGTACCATTTGGCTATTTAGTTGCTGCAATATACTGTCAACTCATGTTTAAGTTGTGGTCAACAAGGATACCCAGATCTTTTTTACATGTAGTTTTGTCAAGTCAAGTCCCCCTACCTTATATTCATGCCTTTTATTTTTCCTACCCAGGTGGAAAACTTTACATTTCTCCTTATTAAATTTCATCTTATTTATTTCAGCTCACAGCTCAAGCCTATCTAGAATATCTTGAATCTTTTCTCTCTCTCCTCTGAAGTATTAAGTTCCTAACACTGTGTCATCTGCAACTTGATAAATGCCCTCTCAATTCCCTCTTCAAAGTCATTAATAAAAATGGTGACTCTGCAGGACCCAGGACAGAACCCTGTGGCCCTCTACTCAACATTCCCCTCCAGGTTGAATTGAAACCATTAGTAAGGACTCTGAGTGCAGTCATTGAGCCAATCATAAGTCCATCTAATAACAGTATCATGTATCTCACATTTTCCATTTTATTAAGGAGAATATTATGAGAAAATCTGTCAAAGGCTAGGCTGAAGCCCAGGTATACTATGTCTATGGCATTCCTCTGATCTAATAAGCTAGTAAGTCTATCAAATAAGAAGATAAAGTTAGTCTGGCATGATTTGTTTGCAACGGATCTATGCTGGCTCCTGCTAATAGCACACCTGTTGAAGTAGTCACAATCGTGCCATTTAATGATCTGTTCAAGGACCTTGCTCAGTATAGACATCAAGGTGACAGGTCTGTGGTTTTTCTGATCCTTCTTCTAGAAGATAGGGACAACATTTGTTCTCCAGTCTTCTGGAACCTTGCCAGACCTCCAGGAGTTTTCAAAGATCATTGAAAGTAGTTCTGCTATCATCTACACTAATTTCTTTAGTACTTTGGAATATAATCCATCTAGCCTTGGATGGCCTGGCGCAATATGGAAGGCCTGGCGCAATATGGTTCATGGGGTCACAAAAGTCGGACACGACTTAACGACTAAACAACAACAAAGCCTTGGATATTTAAATTATTTTAATCAGCTAAATTCTCTCTTCCCTCTCTATATCCTAAGCTGCAACTCACTCCTTCCCCTGGCAGCATAAAAGTGACCAGCTAGGGTTCCATTTCCTTTCTCAGAGAAGATAGACACAAAACAGGAATTAACTTCTGCCTTCTCAAAATCAGCAAAGTACCAAATCGACACTTCCTCTTTGCCCTATGCTCTCTTTGGCTTTCCTTTTGTTTCTACCATACCCAAATAACCCTTTTTAAAACTGATTTTGACAACTTTCACAAGCCTTAGCTCATTCTGAGCTATAACTTTTCTGACACAGTTCCTATAGTTTCTGGAAATCAGGAGTCTGATAGCACCTTTTCTAATACATTTTATTAAAGTTGGAAACAATGCTGCCAGACTCCTGATTCTTTGCTACTATAGAGTAACATGACTCTCCTCCCACACACTGGAGAGTACTTGTATTCTTCTTTGGCTTTGTGCTTCTTTTGCTATTTCCACTTCTTCTTCTTCTTCTTCTTCTTCTTCTTCTTCTTCTTCTTCTTCTTCTTCTTCTTCTTCTTCTTCTTCTTCTTCTTCTTCTTCTTCTTCTTCTTCTTCTTCTCCTTCTCCTTCTCCTTCTCCTTCTCCTTCTTTTGTTTTTTTCCCTTCAGCATTTGAGAGAGGTCTGTATGAAACCATGTTGGCCTTTTTTTTATTTCTCCCATTTTTCTTCTTATAGGGATTGTGTGCAATTGCAGCTTAAATATCTTGTTCAATAGCATGTCCCAATCTTACTATATACTTTTCTCCTTCAAGATTTCAAACCATTGGATCCAACCAATCTTCCCTTGGAGTTCATCAAAATCCAATTTTGTTTGATAAAGTACAGTCTTGATTTTACAAAATAGCATAGGGTAAAGCTTTCTTTGAATTCAGTTCTGAAGAAATAAGAATTGCAAAAAAGTGATATGGAAGAAAATAAATATGTCAAATGTTGCCATTGTTGAATGCCTGGATAATTGTAATGGTATATGGGAATGACAAGGGGAAGAAATGCTGCCTAGGGGATGATTAGATGAAAGTGGGAGAAGCCTGCAGCTGAATAATGGGCAAAGAAAGAAACTTTAAAAAAATCCACCCTAATGTATCAGGCTGTTACATTAGAGATCTGTATTTTCAGACTTGCAAAATTCTGTTAATGTAGCCTTACAGTAAGGTAGAATTAGCTCATCTGGTCATGTTTCCTGTCTGATTTACCTGATAATACTTTATAAATCTAACTACATGGGAATCCTCCTCCACTTTGGAGTGTATCTGTTCCTTGTATTAGATATATTTTTTTAAAAAAACTGTAAACGTACACTCAGAGTTGTTTAGTCATACCTCCATGACTTCAACAAAACTGCATTTTTGGTTTATTAAAGAATTTCAACAGAAACCTATCACAAGGCAGCTTACCATGTTTTCAAATGTATATACAATTTACATTTGAAATTGTATCAATACGAGGTAGAAAAAATAGTCAATCTAAACTTAAAATGATATGTAGCAGTAAGAATATTCACAGATTTCCAAATGCTAAATGAATCTCCCAAAGTGTCCTTATCTGCCAGCTAAACAAGCCAAAGAATTGCTATGGCATTCTTGGGTCAAGAGTATCCTAAGTAGTTTCATATTACTTTAGTATACACAGTCTTTGCTTAATGAATGTACAGTATATCACAGTAGCAGTCCTTCTTACTATTGTGCAATTTCAGGAAAATTGATGGATGGATGTATGATGGATGGATGGACAGATGGATGAATGGATAGTATTTGGTAGGTCACCACTAGCTGGAAGATTTAAAAGTGGGTTACAATCCCCCCCCCAAAAAAACAAGTTGAAAGTCTAAAATCAAGTTAAATAAATAATTGTATTTAAAACACACAAACATCATAATAAAACTGATAAAGAGGCATTTAAGGGACAGAAAGAATACTCAAGTTATAGATGCTAAATCACAGATATGAAAATAAAATGCCAGATCTTCAGCTGGCAATGAAAGGTAGATATTGTTGGTGTGAGCTTGGCCTCCAAGATAAGGGCATGCCAGATATTGATTTGGTATTATAAGAGGATTACAGATGATGAGCCATCTAATTTAGTATTACTGTAAAGTTGCTGATTCTTTCAGCTTTTATTTACAGTAGCATGAGAGCTGCTTTCAAACTGTATCTAGAAATAAAGATATGACAGTAATGTGTCAGCTGTTACATAATCTCTGAAGGAAAAGAGTTTTGCATATAGAGATTTGACCTAAATTCATACATAGGAATTTCAAAACTGAAATTTGGTCCTACTATTTGCTTTTCTCTAAATGCAAAAAGAAAATCAACCATTAAAAAGAATAACAATTCTGCTACTTTTTACACTGTTAGTCAAGCCTTGTTTATAGCAGCAGAAGAGAATACGATATTCAGTCACAAACCTTTTCTTCTTATTGTTTTTAAAAGTTTGTTTGGTTTGGTTTATCTGGTAAAATGTCTATTTTGTTGCATATGATACAGTGGAATAATCCACATTTTCAAACATACTGAAAAGTGGCATTTAAGAAAATACAATATACAGTATGTATTTTTCTGTTCTTCCGTTTAACAATTCTTTCTCAATGTCATTCCCCCCCACAGAAAGTCCTAAACGTAAGAACAATGATCTTTCTTTATACCATTATCTCTTCTGTATTTTTCATCAACCCTGATTCTTCCTCACTTATTACTTCTCTTCTCACAACTTTGGGAGAAGCTGCAACTTTGGCAGCTGTTTAGTTTAGGAAAAAAAGACAAGAAGGGACACAACAGAGGTGTGTACAGTTATTGTACAATTATAGAAGTTCTGGAAAAAGTTTAGAAAGAGAGGATTTATTTCTTCCTTCATATAAATAGTACCAGGATGATCCAATGAAGCTTAATGGTAAGAGATGTAAAATAGTACAACTTCAAATAATGCATAATTAAGCAAAGATATGAAAAAAGACTCCACAGACCCAATTTATCACCTCTGTACTCTGAAAAGCTAAATGTGTCTCAGTTTTTCTTTGGCCTCAGGAGACCTCATCATCTGAAGTCACAATGCCTCTTCCCAGTTATACAAATTATCGCCTAGCTCTACAATATCCCCAGTCCCCAAGGGGAAAAGCTCACCTTGATCCACATCAGTGACAGGGGGCTTACCCTCACATTCCGCTAACTATAGCATGAAAATGCTCAGCTAGCTGTGTTTAGAGGACATGATGTCATCATGCAGCTTTTTTTTTTTTTAATCTCCACTCCACCACAAGGCAGCTTACATCCCTCTTTAAATGTTCCACTTCCGAAGCAGCACTCTTCCTCTTGTCCCAACAGAAGTCTTGCTGTATGGACATTCTACAATAGTCAGTTGCTGGTCTGGATGATGATGCGGTCAGGGGCTGGGATCTGCAGAGCAAGCTTTGGGCACTGCTACATGCATGCTTGGCTTGCCTCTTCCTCTCTGGTTACTGGCAACAGTTGGTTTGGACTGCAGGAGAAATGGGGCATCTGGCCTTTGTAGAGATATTTGCCTGGGTAACACCTGACCAGCATTTCACAAAGCACTATTTAGGCAGTATGTGGGATGGATGGAGATAGATAGATAGATAGATAGATAGATAGATAGATAGATAGATAGATAGATAGATACACACACACACATACATACATACATACATACATACATACATATTCAGCAGCTTTCTGGAAGAACATTAGATTTTTAAAAAAAACATGTTTAGTGTTCTTTTGAAATAGTGGCAGACCTGTCATGAAGGAACAGAACTAGCATTTTCTCCACAGAAGGACAGTTTAAACTGGAAAAGAGAGCCAGGTTCTGCCAGGTGTGTCCTGATGGTGCTGTCCCAAATGAGCTCATTACAGGTTTTCAGCTGCTTCTGCTGACATGGGATTTCATGTCAGCCATGCTTTTCACTCTTTTTATTAGAAGGGGAGATACTGTTTTGCCAATTCCAGGGCCATTTTGCATATTCCATGGCATATTTCTGAGTACTGCTATCTACTCGTTGCTTGTACTGCCTTTTCCTTGCAGCACTGATCAATTTGGAAAAAATGGAATCTAATAGAAGAGAATATGTGTAGCTCAGGGTTGAACTGTGGCATCCTTGGGGTTCTCTGAGCTTGGCTGTTTTCTTGCAAACATTTTGTTACCTGGCTAGGTAACGTCTTCAGCACTGAAGATGTTACCTAGCAGGGTAATGAAACGTTTGCAAGAAAACAACCAAGCTCAGAGAACCCCAAAGACGCACAAAATGGAATCTTGCTAACATTGATGAAGATTTTTGCTCTTTTCTCCTTCTAGCTTAAATGATAAGTCACATGTCTTAATGAGGGATGCAGGATGATGTGGAAGGTAGTGTCCACAATGCTTTTCATAATCTTTCTTTAGTGGCTGTGACCTGTTACTCAGGATGTTTCTGTACTCAAGTTATTCCGATCTTCTGGCAGATTGGTAGACCTGTTTCCAAAAAGCATGTGGCTGACAAGTTGGAAAGGCAGAGACTAGGCCTGGGATGAAGTGGAAGGGATTTCTTTTGATCTACTATATGAATTCCCTCCACTGTCCCCCGTTATCTCTCCTCAACCCCACCAACCTTACAAAAGACTGGTAGATCCATGTTCTGAACTAGTTAGAGTGGCAAGTCACCAGCATGGAGAACTTTCATGCCTAAGACTTGTCATTCAGGCAACTTGAAAAGTAGCTAAGACCTCTCCCCGAAGCACCTGCACACACTTACCCAAGCTTGCTCCACTGCAAGTTAAGGAGAGCCGTTGATGGTAATGTTGGGGTGACACTGGGTGGGAGGGGAAGTGAAGCTTCCCAATTCACCAATCTCTGTCACTAAATCATCCTATAATAAAGTTATAAGTGCATGACCACTCAGAAGCCTACAGTGGCAAATTAGAGTTCAGCTGTCAGACCACAGCATATTATGTCATCATACTTTTTTGCCGACTCAAGCACTGGAAGGGTGCACATTCACATGGCTGTGAAGAAGAGTTCATTGACTGCTAGCAATATATTTTGCAGAAGTTCTCTTTGATTCCATATCCTATGCTCTTTGCACAGCAGGCTGCACAATTTGGATGCCCAGCCTATCAGTGGCATTCCATCTTCAGCTCTTCTGGCAAAGTGACATCAGGATACCATTCAGCAAATTTTTTGCCCCCCTCTCTCATTTGAACTTTTTAACTTAAAATGTAACAAACGCATTAGACAAATTAATGAAGACTAAGGCTACAGGAATCATGAGAGATATATGCTACCGAAAGATCTGAGGCAGCATCCCTCTAAAAATCCAGATGATTGCTCTCATATCCCAGTTGTGAATGTCTCAAAGGCATCAGAGTACTAAAGGAAATAGGATGCTGCTCTAGATACCCTTTGGTCATGTCACGTGTATTCTGACTGCTTTCTTCAAAGTCTCTATTTCCTAGGCTGTCTAGCCCTCATTTATAATGCAAGCTCCCTGTTTTTAGAAGCTATATAAAACAATTTCCCTGTGAACATCCCATGCTACCACATTGCTTAAGGATTATTATAATAATAAGTGACAAATGTGCTCTCTCCTTCTCTGCAATAAAATGTTCAGTTATCAGCCTTTCCAGTTCTCCTGATTATGGATCTTTCCTTGTTTTACCATATCAGCCTCAGTCAGCAGTGAGTATAATTAATTCCACTTTATTACATAGGAAAGCACAAGAACCAATTTTCTTTTCGCATAGAAAACAGAGAGAAAATGCTTCAACTTTAACATAATTTAAAATCAGCAATTCTTGAACAAGGTTATTGCTTCAGCTAATTACGCATTTAACTATTATAACTGCCAATAATCAAATGCAGGTAGACATCAATGTGCCAGCTATTCTTATACAAACACTTGTCAGCATTCAATTCCATTTTAGCGTGGAATACTTATCTTGATACCTGATCATAAAATAATGAAAAGAAAATAGCCGTATTGATTCTTTGCAGGACTATTGGAAATTCTTTGACAAATATGACTATGCTGTTTGTCTAAAGATTCTTCAGCTTAAATCTAACCCTTTTCTTTAAATGTTTCCTCCTGTAATCTATCAGCATGCACCATTGCCCTAATAAGAAAATATGAACAGTTGTTGGAGGAGCATTTCAGGAATAATCTGCTTGATACTGGACAGCTTGGCACATTTGCAGATTTCTTTACACACACTGAATGGATCTGTTCCCTATTATTTGCTAATTATTTACTATTTCACATTTTATTTTCACGTGCATGAATACTTTGTACCCCAGTCTGCTTTGCAATGTCTTCACTGGATGTTTTATATTAAATGCATCAATAAAAAGTTTGCAGAATCATAATAGCTTTTCTCAAACTCTTTCTGGAAGACGTAGCCATGGTCCTTGTGTCTTTGATAGTAAACAGTCACTAGGGATGAAAAGGATCTAAGAGAGTGATGGAGAACACCCGTGAATGTTCTTTTCTTCTGACATTCTTTCATCTCAGCTTTGATTCAAAACATGCTATTGGAAGTGGAAAGTTTCATGCAGGCTTAAGTAAGCTAAAAAGGAAAAAGACCTGCAGCCTTTTTCCTGTGGAAGTAAGACAGAGAAGTTATTTATATTGGATATGCTTATTATTGTTGTTGTTGTTGTTTGAATATAGCTTATTTACAGTACCTGGCTAAGGCTCCTTGTTCCAAGGATTATTTATTGACAGTTGTCCCTAGAAATACTTGAAGACTTAATCAATCTATAATTTGAAGTGAATTCGCCTGATTTAGACAGTCCAGGTTAATTGGATTACATACTTCTATCAGTTAAAATACAGTTCATATTTCAAAAATTATCTCAGAAATGCAGATATATTGCCCCAAAGTGTATATTTTACAGAAAAATGCATACAACATTTAATATTTAATCATGCATTTATATGCACATGTCTGCATTAAAATATGCTAATAGCAAAATGGGAGAGAAGAGACTTATCAAAAGAAAGCACCTTGCTGCTGTCCATATGTTTTAGATCACAATAATGCTGAACCAGCATGGCCTATAGCCAGGAACTATGACAAATGGATTTAGGAAGGAACACATGCAAACCTGATTTAGTTTTGAATTAGTGATCATAGCTATTTAATCCCTTCTCATAAGCCAATTACTGCTGTAGATATTTCACTGAAATTTATTTATTTATTAGTATTTATGTTTTCAGTTCATTATGCCAAGAGCTAGCTCCTACTTTTAGATACTACTTTTTCAGCCTTATTGTTATTATTTTCATATTATATATTTATTTTTTAATATTGCTTCCCACTATCCCCTGCCCACATTCCCCACTCTGGAAATTGGAATCAGAACAACCACAGCAGGAGCAAAACTTGAATATCGGATGTTTGCTCTAAAAACAGAAGAGCTTTCAGAACAATTGACTGCAGAAGGACATGGTTTTCAATGGTTTTCATATGCGCAGTTAAAAGAAAGGTTTAATATAGGTAAAAAAGACAATTGGAATAGAAAAACACAAATAGGAATTTGAAATTGAACTATATACAAATGATGAACATGTAATAGAAAAAATGTATAAACTTTTGTTAAGATTCAAAACAGAAGAAGAAGAGGTTAAAGATTTCAGGACAAAATGAACTACTAATCTTGGGTATAACATAGAGATGGACATTTGGGAGAGAATGTGGGTAACTGGTATTAAATTTACATTGGGTCATAATTTAAGATAATTTTTTTAATAAAATGATGATGTATTGTGGGTATATGATGGGGGAGTTTGTTTTTTTCTTTCCCTCTGCCTGAGTTACTTTTAACTTTGGACTATAATATTAAAATGACAGCAACAAGAAAAGCCACAAGAATGGAAAGGAGAAAGGAGTCATTAGAGCAACCTGCAGAGAAGGGAATGATGCCAGATTTGCTTCAGAAAATATGTAAGTTGATAGCTTTTGACAAAAGAATGAATGAAAGATTTGCAAGGATGAGAGAAGAGGCAAAAGAAGAAGTTAGGAAAGTGGAAAGTTCTGTAAAACAAATGTCTGGAGAAGTAAAACAGATTAATGATAAAGGGGAAATTTTAGAGAGTAATACAGAAATCATGGATAGAGAATTAGAAAGAGAACTGGATAATGTGGCCTTACTGGGATTAAGAGAGAAGGAATTCTGCCTGAGATTTAGAGCAATTCCTAAGAGCTCAGATGAAGTTATTAAAGAAAGATTATGAAGGCTTTAGCAAACCTTTTGGATTGGGAAGAGAAGGATACTGAGGCAGAGATTGATAAAGTTCATAGAATAAATTCCAGATTTGCCAGGACAAGAAATGTCCCAAGGGATGTTTTGGTGCATTTTGTTAGGAAGAAAACAAGTTTTGCAGCAGCATTTTAATACAAGATTGAAAATTGATAATACAGATATGGTTGTTTTAAAATAAATTCCTATTGAAATTCTACATAAGAGAAAAGACTAGGTTTTTTTTCCTGAAAACTGAAACAGAAAAAGATCCCATTTAGATGAGACTAACTGAAAGGTGTGATTTTTACTTTCAAACAGCAGAGATTTCAACTGAATTTGGTTCAGAAGGGAAGAGAGTTTTTAGAAAGATTTAAAGATGGAGGAGGAGATTCAAATGGAGGTGTCAGAAGAGACACAAAAACCGCAACAGATACAACAGGCAGCTGAAAGGGAAGATACTGAATTAGGTGCTACAGGTATTGACTTTTCTAAGAAAAGTTTTTAAATTTTAATTTTTTTTTTAATCTGATGGACAATTTGGGGCTGGTTGAAATATGGAGACAGAAAAATGGTAATTCAAGAGAATATACTTACTGTTCAGAAAGACCTAGGTCTTTCTCACAGGTAAATATGATATGAATCTCAAAGGACTTGGCCACTAAGGTTTCTAAAGTGGAGATAGTACCAAAGACTTTTTCAGATCATAATCCTGTGAGCTTGGTTTATAAAAGAAAATCTAGTTCTTTTAGATGAAGATAAAATGATAGGTTGTTACAGAAAGAATGAATAGTGGAGGATTGTAAAAAGAAATTTAAAGAATTTTTTGAAATTAATTTAAAGAAAGGCACTGACTTAAGAATGGTTTGGGATGCAAGTAAAGCAAGTAAGTATTCTGGATGAGATAAAAAAGGAAGAAGAGGAGTTAAAGTAATTCCCAGGGAAGATAAGCATCTCTCAACAAATTAAGCTCTTGCAGCAACAGTTATCTATGTTAACAATAAGAGAAATGGAAATAAAATGAACTATGGAAAGCAAAAAAAAAAAACCTTTGAATTTCCAAATAAACCTGGGAAATGGTTGGCATATATAAAAGAAAGAGAAAAGGAAATGATATTGAAACTTCAAGAGGAAGATACTATATTAAGCATCTGTAGCTATGCAAAAAGCACTTCATTGTTCCAATTTGTATAAAGGACAGGACATTTCTTTGGAGAAAATAGATGAAAATTTTAAAAAACAAAATTTACAAGGATTACAGAGGGACCTTTAAAGATGAACTATGAGTGGACCTGTAACAATAAGGGAAGTTTCAGAAGCTATTTAAAATAAATAAATAAATAAAGCCAGGAAAGGTACCTGGATCAGATGGATTATTGGGTTTGTACTATAAATGTTTTGAAGATGAGTTTTTACAACCTCTGCAAAATAAAATGGGCTTTATCTTACAGGGAGGTAAGATGCCAGAGACTTGGAAAGAGGCTAATGTAGCATTAATACCTAAAGAGGGACAAGATTTGACTTTAACAAGAAATTACAGACCAATATCATTATTAAATAATGACTATAAGTTGTTCACAATGATTTTAGCGGAAAGATTGAAAATAATCTTACAAGAATTTATTCACAAGGTTCAATGTGGGTTTTTACCAAAAAGACAGCTAAAAGACAATGTTAGAACTGTATTGGACATATTACAATATTTGGAACAACATAATGAAAAGTAAGTTGCTTTGATCTTTTTAGATGCAGACAAGGCCTTTGACAATTTGAACTGGGCTTTCCTGTTTAAAGTGTTGGAAGATACGAATTTTGGAGAGAACTTTATAAAACAGGTAAAATCAAGTTATACTACACAGAAAGCACATATAACTGTTAATGGAGCTCTAACAAAACCATGTGTAATAGAAAAAGGAACAAGACAAGGCTGCCTGATATCCATTATCCTGTTAATTTTGGTTCTTGAAATACTGAATAGAGATATAAGACAGGATGAGAGGATTGTGGGACTAAAGATTAAAAAAGAGACTTATGTTAAGAGCTTTTGCAGATGACTTGGTGTTGGTTTTGGAAGATCCTTTAAAGGGAATTGAAACATTAATGGGTAAATTAAAAGAATTTGGTGCATTAGCAGGTTTTAAGATTAATAAACAGAAGACAAAGATGTTAATAAAAATATGAAAATACAAGATAAACAGAATTGACGAATAAAACGGGTTTTAAAATTGAGAAGAAATATTTGGGTATTACTTTGACAAATATGAATTGTATATTATTTCAAAATAATTATGGTAAGGTATGGAATGAAGTTTTAAAAAGATATGCTGAGATGGGAGAAAATACAATTGTCATTGCTGGGAAGAACCTCTGTGATTAAAATGAATGTCTTATCTAGAACTTTTCTTTTCATACAATACTTGCACCATTTAATGCACTATTTAAACAATGGCAAAAGGACATATCTAAATTTGTATGGCAAGGAAAAAAGCCATGAGTTAAATATAAGGTGTAACAAGATGCAAAGGAAAGAGGAGGATTGGGTTTACCTGATTTGAAATTATGCTTTGCTGCTTGTTGTTTACTTTGGATGAAAGAATGGGTGTTGCTGAGAAAGAGAAGACTTTTGGAGTTAGAAGGACATGATCTGAGATTTGGGTGGCATGGATATTTGTGGTATGATAAAGCTAAAATTAATGTGGATTTTAAAAATCATTATCTTAGATGTGTCATATTCAAAATATGGAATAGATACAAATCCAGATTGTGTCTGAAAACATTTTTGTGATTCTCAGCACAAGAAGCATTTTATAGATGAGAAATGATAAGTAAACACAAATGGTTAACCTTCCATGAGGTATTAGAGCTTTTCCAAGGGGAATGTAAAATTAAGGCAAGAGAAGATCTAATAGCAGAGGGATATACTTGTCAATGGTTTTATTATATACAATTATTAGAAAGATTTAAAATAGATAAAAGAATGTATGGCTTTGAACACAGTAAGGCTGAATTTGAAGTAGATTTGTGTACAAATAATGAAGAGGTAACTCCTAAAATGTATAAACTTCTATTGAAATATGAAACAGAAGAAGAAGAAGTGAAAGAATATATGATAAAATGGGCTAAAAATTTTGGTTACAATATACAAATGGAACAATGGGAAATATGTGGTTGAAAGAACTGAAATTTGCATTATATTATAATCTTAAAGAGTTTTTGTGAAATGATGTATTGTTGGTATATATCACCAGAGAAATTGTCTAGAATGTACAAAGGTACTTCAAATTTATGTTGGATATGTGAATGGGAAGGGACATTTTGCCATCTTTGGTGAACGTGTAAAAATGCCAGAAAATTTTGGATACAAATACATATACTAATTCAGAAGATTTTAAAGATTAACAAACAGTTGAAACTGGAAGCTTTTGTTTTTGGACTGATGGACAAAAATCTGGAAAAAAGTCATGGAACTTTGTTTTTATATATGACAATGGCAACGAGATTATTATATGCGCAAAAGTGGAAAGACCTGACATTACCCACAAGGAAGGAATGGCTGGTGAAGATGATAGAATTTGCAGAGATGGCTAAATTGACTTCCTTGATTAGAAAAAAGACATTATGTTTATTGCTGGCTGGAAGCCTCTTATAGACTTGCTTGAAACAGGAAAAAAAAATGAATTTATGACTTACGATAAAAAGAGAGTTTCTTTTTGTAACCATAGAGTAAGAAGTAATTTTGTATTTATAATAATACTAGCTTTAAAGGGAATCAGAAGCAACTTCTTTCTATTTCTTTCTATTTTTTCTTTCTGAGCTTTTAGCTTTTTCTTTGTTCTTTCTTTTTTCTTTTTACTTTATATTAGATCTGGTTAGTTTTTATCTTCTGTTTAAAATTCACACACACACACACACACAAGGGTATTTCAAACCAATGTTGGAAATGTGAAAAGCATGAGGGGACATTTTATCATGCATGGTAGACTTGTGAGAAAGCTAATAAATTTTGGATACAAATTCACACAGTGATGGAAAGAATTTTGAAGATTAACATTTGAAGAAACCAGAATTTTTTTATTGGGATTTATGGACAATGAGTTAAAAAAGACTCATGGTAGACTGATTTTGTATATGGTAACTGCAACAAGATTATTGTATGCATAATGATGGAAGAATAATGAAATTCCCACAGTGGACAAATAGATTGTGGAAATCCTGAATTGTCAGAATTCACAGAAATCGCAAAACTGACCTGTTTGGTCAGAGAAAAAAACAACAACAAAAACTTTTCTGAAAGACTGGAAACCTTATATGGACTTTTTCTTGACAGAAGAAAGAAATGGATTGATATTTTATGGATTTGAAGATTAAGAAAGATGGGGATTAAATGAGGGGCTGAAGGGACTTGTATAACATTTAAGAGGGAGGAGGGACAATAAAATTATAATTATCTGTTGAAAAGAAGTCCGGAAGTCATTTCCTACTTTTAGTTTTTTCTTTTCTTTTCTTGTACTTTTTTATTTCTTTCTCTTTCTCTTTCTCTTTCTCTTTCTCTTTCTCTTTTTCTTTTCTTTTCTTTTCTTTTCTTTTCTTTTCTTTTCTTTCCTTTCCTTTCCTTTCCTTTCCTTTCCTTTCCTTTCCTTTCCTTTCCTTTCCTTTCTTTTTATTTTTTCTTTTGGTTTGTATTTATTTTATGAGAAAATTCTTAATAAATATAAATAAAATAAAAACAAAACCAGAAAAGCTTCCATTTGTTCAGGAGGCATGTTTGTGGAAGAAATCCTTGGAGAATTCTCAGAAATGAATGCTTTTGGGCTCCAGGTTAGTAACATCTTAGGCAGCAATGCTGTGGTAATCACTTTTCAAAGTAGATATAAATTTATGCAACTGCTTTTTGAGAAGATTAATAAAGGTCTCTTATGGATAAAATGTGTTCAGTCAAGAAATAATAATTGACACATTTCTTAAATATCTGAGAAGGTTCAAAACATAAAACAAAATTTTACAGAAATAAAGGAACAGAATGTTGAGACCTGGATTAGCTGTGATATGATTTACATGGTTGCTTGTTTTTTTCAAAAAATACATAGCAGCCTCAGGCTACTAGAGTTGAATCTAGACTATGCAGTGGGAGGAGTGTGGCTTAATCTCTTTCTCCTACTGCAGCCCCACTGATCTTGAGAGCAGTTTCCACATACTCCTATACTACTAAAGTAGAACTACTAAAGTTTTCAAGATTCTGTTATTACTTCCAGCCTTAGGTACTCATGTGTTTTTGGATTACATCTCTGATCATCTCTTTGAATCAGCCATTTGAGGATTATGAAAGCTGTAGTCCAACAGCTGGGTATCCATGTTTGTAAAAGGCTGTTTTACTGTCTTAAAAAGTGTGGATCTAACTTGATTGAAGAATGATCTCCTCATGTGTGAATTTTCCCATCACTTAAGGCCAACTAATAGGGCAATATGGTTCATATAACAAGATATTGGTAAGAGGGCCTTTCAGTGTGATAAAACACTTCATAGGGAACTTCCTAATCTTAGAATGCATAAAATTGTCGATTTTTTTCTGTTTTACCTGCACTAGAAAACTTTTTTTTAAGCAGGTTTTTAACTCTGTTCATTTTGATTGTGTTACTGATTGCTTATTGCACTCTTTTCCAGCCTAGACACCTTCCAAATATGCAGACTTCAACTTCCAGTATTTCCTGGGCAACATGGTCATTACTAAGAATTCTCCAACCTGAAGCCCGCTCCTCTGGAAGGATTCAGGTTAAGGAAAGATGGTTTATTGAACTGTTACCTTCAGTATGTATAGTTATTGTTGCAGTACTCATTTTAAGCACCCCTTTTAAGGATTACAAAGCAGGACAAAGCAGTATAATATAAATAATACTATAAATAAAGTTTTGCCTTCTGGTGGAGTAGTAGAATTCAATAAAATCAAATTTCTTCAGGGATTGCTCATATGAGTCAGAAAGGCCTTCAGAATTGTTTTTATGGCCACTGACATGCAGTAAAGCTTTGTCATGGTGAATGTGCCTGAATAATAGATATTTGGATCATCTGAGTTGGACAAAAAATAAGAAACTGCTAAGCATGTGTAGGTTGCAAGAAAGATGTACTGTATACAAGCTGCTCTGAGCACAGGGTGATGAGGTCATGTGCCTCTGTGTCCTAGGCAGTGGCTCAGTCTCTGAATGGCTAGATGGCGGTGAAATTAGGAGAGAGAGTCATGTTTTTCATACAACTGGGGAATCTAAGACTGTTAAATTTTATTATTTAAAATATCACTTTACATGTCTTACAGACATTTAAGGTTCTGATGGTGGGGAAAAAATCTAGGTATTTTGAATATCTGGACTTTTTAAAAAACATCCCTAGAAGTAAGATATCAGTGGAGATGAAGATCAAGAATGAAGGGTTTATTATTTTTATGTCACTGCTACTTAATAAACTCTCTGCATAGATCATACATACAATCTTACGTCTTTTTAATAAAGCTGATAATATAGTTTTCTGGTTTTATGACTTGGGGTTGTGAACTGTCTAAATATGAGTAATTGTCGCAATATACAAATAATGGAAAATAAATAAATGAATACTGAAAAGTGGTTACTTCTCCCTTTAATAAGATAGTGAATCTGTCTGTATATATATTACATTGGGTTTCCAAAATTTCAGTTATCAGGTGACCTCCCAAAGGTTCTTAGGTCAGTATGTTGAAGATTAATGGGTCATTGATTCTCCATTAAGAACCTATTTAAGAATGTGCATTTAATTAAAATGAGTTATTGTGCATAAGTTAGAGCCATTTTCAACATTTTTAATTTAAAGGAATGATTTTTTTTTTACTTTACTCCTAAAAATGGTTTCTGCATAAGCAAATCCTTCTACCTGTTGATGTTGGAAAAATCAACCAATATTTTCTAAAATTCAGCCTCTATCTTCTGCATCCTACTTTTCACTGCAAGCTAATCATGAAAAACCAAGTTATACAATTCTGCAAAAGTGAGAGTGCAGGCTTCTGCTTTGCTTCTTTGTGTTGCAAGCCCCATTAAAGGATGGTGCAACCTACCTGCATACACAAGGAACCACAGCTTTCCAAATGTAGACATATCTACCTTTGTCCTTGCAGCTTGATGAAATCACTTCCACTTAAGACACAACCACTTTTCCAACTACTTCAACTCAAGTTGGGGCCAACAAGGCTAAGTTCACACATGACCAGTTACTCAAGGTATCTGCTTTTGGCAGTTGCTTGCCTCTGTTCCAGGATTATTTCATAGGAACACACTACTAAGGAGATAAGTCACATTTTGTTGCTGCTTCTGCAATTCCCTCTATGGCAAACCCTCCACTCTAAATTTCTGATCTTTATATTGTTTATACATTTGTTGTTCTGAACTTCTCATTCAGTCACTGACATCATAAGCAGGGAATGATCAAAGCTGCAAAAAAATCTACTAGTAGAAAGCATCTAGTAGAAGACAGCTGGAGGGAACATCTGGAAAGACCTCAGGGGTGTCTATAGGGTACAGTAAAAGAAGCCAATATGGCTGCTACAATGGTGCAATCGAAGTTCCATCCTTCTTTATGTACATCACAAATGTGACAAACATAAAAAATCAGACAGAGCTTCAATTACACCATTGTGGCTGACATTCTGACTTTTTTTTTTTCAACCATACCTTGTGTACACCCCTGAAGAACCTAATGCTGAAAAATGTTTCAGTACAGAGATAGCCTTGCTCTTTATTTGAGGGCCAACTCTTCACATTTTTAGAACCACATCTTGTTTCCTGGAGTTTTTGGTCTCTCCACCCATGCATGTTTTTCACATTTCAGAAGCTTTTTATTGTCCTTATTTGCCTCTCTACTTCTTTTTCTTAGCCAGTCACAAGTGTACCTCTCTTGACATAAGCCTGACTTGGGGAAGGGGGGAGGGGAGAGAGAGAGAGGGAAAAAGAGAGAATGAGAAAGAAGCCGGACCAGGGAAATCATAGCAGCTTAATGATAGGATATAAGATGAAGTCAATCCATCATACAGTAGGAAAGAGATGGGAGATACAATTTGCTTCAGCACCATTTCTGTCATTGTTACATGGCAGAGTACAGGCAGACAATACAAAGCTATGCCAGGCAGCTTGCCTGCCAGCCAAGAATTACTATAATCCAATATGAAGAGGTCATAAGAACATGAATCTAATGAATCTAGGCTAATAATTACAGCTCATTAAATTACCTCTGAGATGATAGCAAGAGTCGTAATTTTTTTTTGTAATTGATGTTGCTGACATCCTTGCACCTTTCAGGTTGTGTTAGTTATAAAACCTGCCATGTGAATGTTTAAGTTGATAAAAATGTCACAAATTAATGGAACTAGAGAGTCTCTAAATGTCATGGAGGTCTTAGAGGCAATGAGAGGTGGACCTGTTAAAACATTTGTATTGCTTAAATTGAAGCACAACATGATAGAAGGTGCCAGATCAGATGCTTCTGCTTTATGCTGTTGATTAACCAGATATTTGCTGCAATGACTGATTAAGTTTATTTTTAATGACATTTTTAAGATATAGCATTTCTATTAATTAAAATAGATTCACTAGGGATTTTTATTAACATTTTACCTCCCTTTGGGGGAAATATAGGGACAATAGAACCCTGAATAAATGTGAGACTTGCTTAACCACATACAAGGAAACAGTCAATTAAAATCCAAATAACTTTTGGTAAATGTATATTTGCTTGAAAGGTGTAGTATTTTGCTACACCCTCTCTTGTGTAGATGTAGCTGTATTAATAAATTTTGTCTTGCTCCACAAACCTATTTGTTTGTGATAGTTCAGCTTAGGGCGTTCCCTTCCATATACAGTAGAATGGTCAAACTACAGGCTAAGTTGGATTAGCAGTCACTCCCTCACTCAGGGCAAGTGAGGCAGCAGTGAGAGATTTGTAGTTCTAAGAAGTTGATAAAAGTTTTCTTGCTAAATAATCGTTCTCAAAATTAAGGGAAATAGAAGCATCGACTATATACAGTTTCTAATATGTGAGCCATACCAGGGATCTATGAGAGCTACCACATATTGAAATGCTCCTGCCCAAGTATCTTGCCAGCTGAGCTAAGTTGCCATTTATGAAATACAGTAAGCTGCCGAAAGGCTTGTCTTCTGTCTCTTGACTGCTCTTGTCTAATCTCCTTTCCCAGCCATTGCACAATCTGTCACAGTAGCCATAGATCTCTGCAAACTTTCATCTGCGCTCAATGTGGTCTAGGTTGCAGTAGATACTTCCCTGTTGTGTGTGAGTGACACTGTTGTGGCTATAGAAGAATCAAATGAGTTCACTCTTGAGATATAGGAGTTGGGAATTGTAGGGTTGCCTACAGGTATTCAAGCTGGTGCAGCCATTTAGGCCCTGTAGATAATTCAGTGGATTTGTCATAATCTTCTAATCTTCACAGGAAGTGAATGCACAACATTCAGATGAGAGACATATACAATAAAAACTGTCATTTTGAACTCAGAATATCTTTTTGGGGTTATGCATGTTAAGAGCAATCACATTATTGGTGTTCTATCTATATACTACTAAAACTCTTGTGTCAGTAAATTTCAGTTGGGCCAAATGTGTCATAGGGCAACAATTTTTGAACCAAGGTACCTCAAATGGGCTAACTTATAGAATGTGCCCAAAATCCAGGACCCATGACTCCCAAACTTGGGGAATTTGTAGCTGCTTCAGCACTGCTGTGCTGCTGTGCTGCCATGATCAGCCCAGGTCACATGATCATCATGGGCATATCCCCAACCTCTTTCCCATCTCCCTTAGCCCCTTTTGCCCAATCGGCTGGTGGCAAGGCCTGACAGGTGAGTGGCGATTGGCTGCCTTGGAAACAAAGCAGAAATTTGAAATCTCTTAACAGCTGTAGGCATTGAGGGAAGGATGGGGGATTGACTTGGATGCCTCCTGGCAAGGTAGGGCTGGCTGTGGGACACTGGCAGTTGATGGGTGAGCCCAGATGGGTAGCAGGGGTGCAGTTTTCCTCAGGGTCTGTGGCTCCCTTTGTTCCACCTCTGCCCAGCAAAGTGGCAGGCAATTCCACGGGTCAGTTGAGGAGGAGGAAGGGGCTTCATGGGGGCTCTCCTTAGGGTCGTGATGGGAGAGCAAATGGCACAAGCCTATATTATATGTGGGAAGGAAGGAAGGAAGGAAGGAAGGAAGGAAGGAAGGAAGGAAGGAAGGAAGGAAGGAAGGAAGGAAGGAAGGAAGGAAGGAAATATCTCTGAAACAATGATGCAATGAGTCATGGGTTGTCTAGTATTCAGTAAAATTCTGTTACTCCTAGAAGGAAGTATGGAATGTAAGCTTTTCTCTCTTCTCTTCCTTTTTTGTGTTTTGTCCTTTTGTTTGCTTGTTTGAAAGACTAAAATGTCAGGTGTTTATTCTACTTTTACAAATTCCAGTGCTACTGTGATGACATATAGGACTCTTCTTCATTTTTTCCTCATGACAGCATGGACATGCCACATCTTCATGATGTTGCTTGTGCCTCATCCCCAGCCCACAGCTGAGGAAACTTAAAGACTTTTTTAGCCCCTGTTCCAGATTTGAAGTACTTTTCCTCTTCTTCTCCTGTCACAGTTTTGCCATAGATAGGATCTAATATGCTTTCTTGATGATGTGGTTGATGATGTGGTCGGAAGTTGGGATTTGCTCAACTTCTATTGGCCATTTTAGGGTCCTCTGAGCATGCTTCTGCCCATCACTCCCTTGGCATTGTCCTCTGTGGCCATTTTGGCCTGGGTTACAACAGAGACCAACACCTGGTTTCTGCAGTGGCATTTGCTTGCATCATACCTGAATGACTTCTTCCAAAATGTTCATCTGGTTGTATGCAGGCTCCTTATATACATAGGTTTAGCACACTTTCAAGAGACTGACACCTGTTTTTTAAACACATGTTCAGTGCACTAGCATTATATTTATGCTTAAGAAACAGGACCAGCTTTTCTTGAGTGCCACAGAATGTTTATTTAAACCAGGGAAAAGAGTCTTACTGTTTGGCCTGTTCCTATACTATTTTGCCTACTTCTACTACCAGGTACCACCAGCCTAGATACTCACTGACAGCATCTCAGTTTCCCTGTAGTTCGAGCCAGGGGTAGAATTTACTTCTTACTGTCTTCCCCACTTCACTTTATACTCCTTCTCCATACCTGTGATCTATTAACCTGGCTATTTTTGCACACAAGGTTTATTTATTTATTTATACATCAAATTTGTCACTGCCCATCTTGATAAAAAGCAACTCTGTGTGGTTTACAGAGAAGATAAAATCAATTAAAATAAAAAGGTTAGAAGTCCTTTAGAAGGGCACTGGACCCATGTTCAAAAATAGCCCAAATGACAAGTAATAAGCACGGAGCACCTCCATGCCTGCAACCAGTTAGTCAAGCAACTTGACTGGTGATGAAACCAGGTCTTCTAACAACTCACCTATACTTGCCCATCCCAACCACACATTTAAAGAAAGCAATTGATGGTTTGCCTTGAAAGTGGGTGGGGCTCATTGGTTAAGGAAACAAAGCCAGGGAATCCACTAATCATTTTCTTTCATTTGTCCTGCCTTAAAACAGCAAGGACAGCACCACCCGCTGGCATTACTAAGGCAGAACAGGGCTCAGCAATTTAGCAGCACACTTCTCTGCAATCTTGTGGACTGAGGACAGCACTTCAATATGGCCATCTGATTGTGCTGCACTCACATATTATCGCAAAATAATTCAGGGCACAGGAGGAACTAGAAGACATGAAAGAAAATAGATAACCAGCACCTGTATACTTCTAGTAGCAATGGCAACTATCTTTGTGAAGTATGGAAGAGCTTGCAAGCAGGTTTCTAGATATGCGTGTTGACAGGCAGGCAGGCTTTAATAGGAAACTGAAGAAATCCCATTGCCTTTTACTGGATTCTTTAGCATAGATTACATTTGCAGAATTATCTGGGTATCTTAGGCTCACTTAATAAAATCTCCTTAAAGCAGTTAAGAAAGGAAGGGAGGAAGTTCTGATATCATAATGATGTTCTTTAGATTTTAAATCTATATTCTTAGGAAGTAGACCTTTGATTATTTGCTCAGGATCAATCCTGCCTCAGTGCTCAAAATATTTTTTCTTGTTGTTGCTGGGTTTTTTTGTTTTTTGTTTTACTCAATGAGAGTGTGATTGAGTTCTGTGTTTTTAATGGACCTTGAAATTAACACAACTTTATATTCTTGTTTTTGCATTGGTATTATCGCATCATCACAAATTTTGGAGTGGTGTGTCATTAGTTTGCTCATTTTCTATCTGCTGACTCAATAGCAACAAAAGAAAGTCGTTTTGTAGCTTTAGGTAGAACCCACTTCTTGCCTAATGATTAGCTTGGGTTTTTCTGAATTGCCTGAGAAAACTTCAGGTCTTTCAGAAATTTTCAGAGAAAACTCAAAACCAATTAACCCAAACAGTTTACCTCTAAGATCTCTCTGCTCATCCCATTAAACTAAATGAGAAGGCCAAAACCAGTAGTAAAGAGGAATGAGTAATAGGAGCAAAAAACGTACAGTCCTCTTCACTTAGGCTGAATATTCCTAAGAAATGATTAAATGAATTCTTTATCAATAGGAATAATTTTAGTTTTTAATGCCCCCCCAATTATGAATTATTAGAAATAACTGTGTTACTTCCAGCTCACTTCAATGAACTTTAGTAGGCTTGCCTTCATGTACACTCACAGATAATTTTAGTGAGCAGAGTAAATCTCATTGAGGATCAAGTCTTGGTGGATTCTAACTGTCCAGTTCAAAATTATCCTCTATTGCTAGTTTAAGGTTTTAAGATAGAGGTAGGGCCCTTTGGGCAGTCAAGATCAGATTTATTTTTTTTTAATTATTTGGAGAGGCAGCCAAAGAGCCTAACTTGTCTGTGGTGACGCCACCAAACTAGAAGTAACACAGTTATTTCTAATAATTGGGGGAGGCAGTTTTGTTTTGCTTATGATATGTTAAGCCCAAAATAGGTTTCAACTCCTTATCTGTAATTGTTTCTCAGATTTGCCACTAAAGTCCAACAGCATGATGGGGTGGTGGACTGAAGGCTCTAACAACACAAAAAAGAGGTTCACAAGCCACTTTCAGTTTGCAGGTCATAATCTGTCTATACCTACTCAAGAATAACAGTAGTCAAAGACAATTACAGTTCAAACCAGATCATTTTTTTTTTATTTCAAAAAGCATACACTGGAGTTGGGTGGCTAATACATTCAAATAAATAAATAAATAAAATCTTCTGAAGCTAAATATGGAAGAGGTCTAATGAAGAGAGTTATTAAATCAAGTTCAATATTCCATTATTCTATGTCTGGGTTTATTATTTTTCTGTTGCTATCCAAACGCACTGTTGATCTTGCCATTCGTCACCGAAGACAAATTCCTTGTATATATTTTATACTTGCCCATTAAAGTATTCTGTATTCTGTAATCTTGGGTTTTTTTGAAATTTTGGGTTTTCCATTACTCTATGTCTGGGTTTAGCCTTAAGTTTTTTACAACTCAAGACTTCAGCTTCTATTTTTATTATATATTTTGTATTATTGGAGAATATACTGTCATGTTAATCTCATGTTTATTGTGGCCTTTGTTGTATAACCAAGAGGTTTAGTACAAGGAGTTATGTCAACATGGAAAAATAGTTATCACAAGATCCTTCTGGTAGAGGGATGGCTAATTTGAAGATTTAGAGGGTTTCAGAATGAAATTTGAAAGAAAATTTCCTGCATTTTAATTACAATTTTCAGTCTGTTTCATCAAAGAGAGTATGCATCAGAAAAGCATTCAAAAGAGAAGAGAATTTCAGAGAAAGTGGAATGTGACATTCCTCTACTTATTTAGTAAAGAGGTGGCCAAGGGTTTATGCAATTTTTCACTGAACAGTCACCTCTCTAATTGACCATAGCCTCCTTGGTTAATTAATTAACTAATTAATTAAGACTCCATGGAATTTTAATTTAAAAGAGGGAGGTCTCTTGTGGTATTCCTCCTAAGTTTTTTTTTCATTTTTTAAAATAAATTAATAACAAATTATAATTAATTTTCAATATAATTCATTATATATTTTTATTTTGCCTCTCATTCAGGGGCTGAAGCCAGCATGTACTGTTCTCCCTACTGCATTTTTCTCACTGACAATAAACCTATAAGGGAGGTTGGGCTGAGAAAGAGTGCCTGGCCCCATTATTAACTGAACCACTACATCACACTAGCCTTTACAATATGGTCTTTCCAATGATGCAGGTGTCACTGGGGAATAAAAATAAAATATGGATTGCATTTATCTCAGACACCTTTCAAATCAATGATAATGGAGTGAAGGTCAGAACATGCAACAGGTTTCACTCACAGAAACGTAGAAGTTATTGCTAGATCTAGGGAAGAAAAAAAAAACAGAATTATGCTTTGGGATTGTCACCCACTTATGTTCAGCATCTTGAGCACATTGTGAGTTGATTTCCTTCCTTTAATTTCACTGTTTTCACACAATGGCAATTTTCCCTCAGCTGCATCCTCCTTCCCTGTGATTCCTTTTCTCTTTGCAGGGTGTGTGTGTATGTGCTGAGAGAGAGAACAGTCCCCTGAACAAAAGCATACGCTCATCCTTGTACCAGATATAAAAGATGACAAGAAGAGAAACAGCTGGATGGTTGCAAGTGTTTTTCAGTTTCTTTTGTCAGTTTTTTTAATCCATTCACTCCAAGTATTTTCTGACACCTGCATCAGTTTCCTGTTCACAGTTGGCAAGGGTGATGCTGTGAGTACTGATTCATTTCATTAAAAACATCAAGGTTGCACTGCAAGTTCTAGGGTAATTTCTTGTCCTCTGCTTTGAGTGTTAAAGAAAGTATGTTTAGCTCAGGGAAATGATTGCTTTTTAAAGTATGCTGATATCAAGCTGTCTAAAGGCTGCATGAAGGGTCTCTAGGCCAACAAACACAAATGCACTGAAGTTATTAAGCGACCCTGATTCATTTGCTCACGTACAAAGCTCCGAATATCATACCCTCATTTTCAGTGTGCATTGCTTGCAAATGGTAACACCGGAGGCCATCAGGTTGCAGATGCTGAAGCAACTAGTAGAGTTAAGGGTTACTTGCAAAATAAGCTTTGTTGAATAAACAGCCATAGATAATTAACAGCAATATTAGTAGGATATAGCAACAGTAACTTGTAGGAAATGTTACTGACTTGAGAAAAATCCAATGTATTTGCAAGAACAGTGTTGTGACCTGGTAAAGGATACCACCAATAAATAAGCATACTGTTAGTAGAAAGAAGTGCTCTACCAGTAGCAACTACAAAAATGTTGACATCTGGAACAGTTATAGCAGCATATGCAATGGCAGAAATACATTCATACGACAGTGTAACACCAGTGCAGAAGGCCTGAAAAACCACTGCAGTATATTCCCAGAAAACCCATCAATGCAATGGACCAATAGCATTGATGGTCTTCAACCTTTAAGACTGATACTGCATTCTGGACCCCTGTGCTCAGCCCCAAGACCTGGGCTCTGAAGTTTCGGTAGCTCTGGACTCTGGTTGCTTCTACTTAACAGGTAACTTATTACCAGGTCAGCCTGCAATAAAACCTCCCTCATCTATGATGTGATTGTGGATGACAGGACTGACCTGGCCTGTATCACTGAGACCTGATTGGGTGGAGGGGAGGGATCCCCTCTCTGAAATGTGCCTCGTGGGCTTCAGATGTGGCACCAGCCATGACTCCAGGGCAGGGGTGGGGAGTGGTGGTTGTCATCTGGGAATCTCTGTTAGCCTTTAGGGGTGCTACCCCAGACAAAATCAGATGTGAGACTCTCTTTGTGAGGTTGGGCTATAGGTATCAGTTTGCTTGCTTACCTCCCTGCCTGCGGTATACCTCCCTTCCTTGCCTCCCTTCCTTGCCCCCTGGGGTGAGATTGGCCCCCACTCTTCTGGCTTTCCAAAAGAGTGTTAAGACCTGGCTCTGCCAACTAGCTTGGGTATCTAATGGGAGTTTGCAGCACTGGAGGTGGTCGGTGGTTTGAGGATGTTCTGTCTTTTAATTTTGTATATTTTGTAAGATTTTTATTGTTTTATTGTTTTTGTTTGTGAGCCACCTAGAGTCACTTATATAGTGAGAGGGGTAGTGTACAGATTTGATTCATAAATAAATAAATAAATAAATACATACATACATACATACATACATAAATCCCTGCCGAAGCTCCTCAACTTTGTGGCAGGGTTGGCAGTTCCTTAGGCTGATGGTTCTGGGGAATTTCAGTCTGTCTTCTTTGGGCCCAGAGAGAGAGTGGCTTGGGAGTTCATGGCCACTATGGCAACCCTGGGCTTGATCCAACTTACTGAGGGCCCAACCTGTGAAGTTAACACATTAGATCTGGTCTTTGTCTCAGGGCAGTGGTGTTGTAACCTGAGTTTGGGGGATGTAAGCATCAGTGTCTTGCCATGGACAGATCACTCCCTTTTGGCTCTGAAGTTCTCCATGTGCACCCTCCACTGCAGAGAGGTAAGACCTATTTGATTGGCCTACCCCAAGGGAATGATGGAAACTTTTGGGTTCCAGAAGGAGCTTGAAGTTTTTCTGGAAGCCCTGGAGCACATTTCGGCTGAGACCGTGGTCACTGCTTGTAATAACCACATCTTAATAGGTGCTACCAGTATTCCTATAACTTGATTTGCTAAAGTACAATTGGAATTTCAGTTCCTGCTATAGAAATCTATATAATGCACCCTGCAGATTGTCTGATTCTATTATTGCATTAGAAAGTAGTAGGAATGTGAACTATCTGACTATCTTATTGAAGAGGTCACGAGACAGTCAAGTAGAACAAGGGCAGAGATTAAGATCCATGTTTCAGGACATGCCCAGTTTTATAAACAAAGGACTTGGGGCCAATCTTAGACTTCTTTTTAAAATTCCACTTAGTACTACAATCCAATATTGTCCTAAACACATGTAAGCTGTCAGGATATGTGCAGTCATTATTAAAAATAACAGGAGACATTGGAATGTGAGCAAAAACTAATTTACCTCCTGCCAGGTAAATAATAATGGCTTTCATGGAACAAAGAAGAGCCAATCAGGATTCACTTATTTGCAAGTATAATTTGGTTTCCTGATTTCAGGCTTCATTATTCACTACTCAGAACACAAAACAGGAAAATCGTACAAACACCACATGAATGTTTTCAGTCTCTCATAAGTAAGGCTGCCTTTCCAGATTCTTCTAGTTAATTTGCCTTGACAAAAGGAATTCTTTTTTTTTCTCCTTCTTCTTCTTTTGTTAAGGTTGTTGTTGTTCATATTTAGACCTGTGATTGGCAGAAAAAGTTCCTAGAACATTTCTTTGAATTGCCTGTTACTTGACTTTGTGGTGTACTTGGGGAAAAATATGTATTTGTAATTTATTGTAACTTGAGTCATCTTGTGCAATGGACCTGGAACAAACAAATTAAAGGCTTGGTTTTATATCTGAAAAGGTCCTGTTCAGGGAAACAAGAAAACAAACACATAAGATGAAGCAATTGAAACAATTTTCTTTGTGTTTTAGAAAACAAACATTGGACCTTAAACAGCTTCCATCAGTAAAAATAAAAAGCAAAACTAGAGGATAATACACACTAAATTGGCTTCTATTTCTGCTTACATATCAACGCAGATCATTTTATCATTTCATAACCATCATGCTTTAATAGTGGAGAAAGTTTCGGATTATTGTTAATATCAATATCAATATCAATATATCAATATCAATATCAATATATATGTGTGTGTGTGTGTGTGTGTGTGTGTGTCACCCATTCCCCAATTGTTCTGAGCAGCTTATAAAAATATAAATATTAGAACCACACTCACAGCTTATTTTAAAAAACCCTCTAAATCTTCAAAAGGCCTTCATAAACAATATATTTAGAGCTTTCTCCTCAAATATAACAAGTGGAAAGACTCAAACAGAAATAGGAAGCTGTACATACGTAAAAAAAAAAAAAAAATTAGGACAGCTGTGGTCAGGAGCAGGGTGCCTCAACCTTGGTGACTTGAAGATGTGTGGACTTCAACTCCCAGAATGTGTGAAGTCCACACATCTTCAAGTCGCCAAGGTTGAGGAACCCTGGTCTAAGGTACCAAAACAATCGGTAGATGCTATCAAACTCCTGATTTTATACGTAAGGTAGCATACATCAGTAGGAGTGTGTTCCACAACTTTGGCCCTTCCATGGAAATGAAGCGTTCCTGCCAATGTTAAATGTATCTGTGATTTAACTTGCAAAAGCTGTTCATAAAACATTGATGTTCACCTATTGTAGTGAAAATTGCTGGATGACTTTTACCAGTCTTAAGGAACTTATTCCACAGAGCTTATTGCTGTCTTCCTGTCCTTAAAGCCATCAAGATAAATTACATCAAGGTTTGATACTTTTGTGTCAAGGGTCTAATGAGTAGCTGTTTATTTCTTTTCATAGAACCAGGCCATGTTGAACTAACAAAGCATCACATGACTCACCCAATTAGAAATTATGCATTTAAAAAAGCCATTTAGATTAGGAGCATGTCCTTCAAGCCCCCCCTCTCTCTCTCATGTGTGCACACACACAACATTTTAATCAGGAGAAAACTCCCATTAGCAGTTCTCTTCTTGATGCAAGTAACAGATAGTTGAGCGTGTAGAAATCCAGATTGTGGGACAAAGTCTTGACTGAAATGAGCCCCTTCCCCTTGGCTGCTATGTATGAAATCATCAATTTAATAGTGTCAGAGTAGGCCTTGTGTAATGTGTGACTATTTCCAACCTGGTATGGTTGAGGTTTGGATCTGGACAATAAAAGAAGTTCAAGCTAAAAGCAGACAAGACTAAATTAATGTTGGTCCACAGACTTGTAGCCCAGAGGCAGGGTTATAAAAATACATCTGTGCCATCTGCAGCATTTCTCTCTTACCGGTTTCATAAAAGAAGGCTGAACCAACATTCCTTGAGATTTAGACCAAAGCATAGTTATTCATGACCTTGCTACCTCAGAGCTTAACTAGTGTAATATGCTGTCCTCAGGGCTTCTTTTGTGACTGTTTGACATTTAACGGCTGTTTGGAAGCTGCAAATGGTACAGAAGGCAATGACCCAACAATAGAAAATGTCCTTTTAAAACACTTTATTGAGAAACTCATTTACAATAGGCAGCTCACGTCTGCTTTACCTTTACTTTTCTTTCCCACTCCTTGGCAATTACCCATATTTCTCTTGAAAATCAACATTTTTATGGATTGTTATCACACTGTCCTAAAATGTACAATGAGATGCTCTACTAACACTTCAGGGAATTCACTTTGGCATGGCAGGGAGATACATCAACATAATATTTATTATCAGAATGTTTGAATCACAAATCTTTTTGTTCACCATGTATATAAGGAGTGGGCAATCTGTGGCCGAGGATGTCATGCAGACCTTAGTCAAATTTCAGGCACAAAAGGAGGGAAGATGCAAGAGGCAAAAAGTGGGAAGCTACAATAGTTGTAAATACGGAAGAAAGGAGGAGTTACATACTTACTTACCTGTACTAACGTGTATGAATAATTCAGTAAAGCTTCACATTTCCCATTTATTTTTGACAGGCTACTTTTAGCATTTATCATTTAATATAGGCTGAAGGTTGTTCCCCTTCACAACACAAAGAAGAAACATAAAAGCATCCAAGGAGAACATTTTCTTTGTTAGGCTTGTTTAGCAACTAACCGGATACTCTTACACAAATCTTCAAAGTAACAAGCTGACTATTTTTTAAAAAAATGATCTAAAGCACAAAGATGCTAACTATGTTGTATACAGAAACACATAAATGATATCTTTGCCATGAAAGTGACAGTTAAGCTGCTGCTATATTTAGCCGCTGGTAAGGTATACAGATACACCCTAGTGAATGAAGGTATTGACATGACTCTTGCAATCCCCAATTGACAAAGAAATAATGCAATATTTTTCTTGTAGGCTTACCTGATATAAATTAATGATTAAACACATTTTTGTAAACTGTGTAAAGTATGGGATTGATTTTCATGTAATTGAAAATATTTGCTTTTAAAGATTTTTGTTCCCCCACCCCACCCCCCGTATTATTTGCTTGGGTGGTGCAGGGTACAGAAATCCTAGAGATACCTGAAATTATTTGTAGTTCTTATATGAAACTTGATGGTACTTGACTATCATCCACAACATTGCACCAACCATATATGCAATAATACAGTCTATGTATTGAACAGCACTGTATTTTTCTTTGTTTGTTTTTTAGTTTTTAAGAGAGTGTGGCTAGGTGAACATTGTTTTACCGGCATGAATGGCAGACAGAGGTGTGGAACCCCGCCCCTTGAGGTGAGAGAGCACAGGGAAATGAACTCTAGGCACTGAATAGAGTATGGCTCCTCTATACCCAGGAATGAGACACCTGAGGGTGGAGCTCTAAGGAGGGAAGGTCTGAGGTGTTAGAGACTGAATCAGCCTCACCTGATTGGAGGAGCCCAAGCTAGATAATGGGTGGTTGCAAATCACATGAAAAGGGGGTTTGGAATGGAGGCTAATACAAGTCAGGGCTGGAGGGGGAACGTAGAACTGTAGGACATCTAGAGAATGAGGTGAAGATTGTTATAGCACTGGGCAGATGGAAATATGATGCACACCCAACATGAGTTCAGAACAAGAAAGAATTTGTTGGTGACCAGATTCATTGCTCCCCAAGCAATTGGATATGAGGCCCTTTAAGTGTTGTTAATGTGCTAATCCCCTTGCTACCAGCTAGTTCCCACCTTGAAGTCCTCAAGCCCATTTCTGGGCAGGTGATGGATTCCCCAGGCTTTGTATCCCTTGAAAATCTGGTTGGGGTGACTTGAGAGTTCCTTGCTGCCATGACAACTATAAGCCTGTCCCAAGTCAGCACCAATTCAGAGGATCTGTTTTTTACCTCAGAGCAATTAATATATGACCTGAGAGTAGAAGATGTTAGCATCAGTCCATTGTCATTATCTTGACACCTTAAGACCAGTAGCCACTGCTGACCTCAGAGTGGTGGTGACAGACCCATTAGATTTGTCTGCCCCAGACATCTTCCTACAGGCCCTCAGGGAACTTCCCAGAGATCTAATGAGCAGCTCTGTGGGGCACCTGGTTGATCTCTGGAATATAGATAGCTAGGGCAGTTGTCAGGGTTCTTCCTAGCAGCCTTTCCTAGGACACTGATCCAGGGAGGTTCTTTGATTCACTAAGCATATCCAAGAAATGAAGTGCCTAAGGAGACTCTTACATGGATACCTTTGGACATATAGCATAGCATAAGGACAATGAAACATCAGGATTTCTTTATGCATATTCCATCTGACCAGCAGCAATACTTAGGATAACCCATTCTGTTTTGGATTCTGGGATCTTGTTGAGCTTTGTGGGCAGTTTGCTAGGTACTTTGATTTGAATTGCTCATATCACTCTGAGCTGGATGCCAGATGGTCAGAATCTCGTGAGATGACAGAGGTAATGTCTTGCAAGACCATCCAGATTCTTTGAACCTGAGATGCCTGACAAAGTTTACAAAGTCTTTTGTGAGATATGTTCAGCCATCTGCAAATTAGATCCTTGCTATGGGTATAGGAGGTGATAATGTGCCATAATCATAGGGGACGATGCCTTCTGTCTTGAAAGAGACAGTGGAGTGCTCCTTCCACAGAAAGTTGTCTTTGATTTGGGTCTCTTAAATAGTCTTACTGTTTCTCAGAAAGGTTATTGAGAACTTAGATAGCCTTTGTTTTGCAAGAAAATTGGCCAGAGAATATGTATGGCAGGGAAAATTCATAGTGAGTTTTAGAACAGATAGATTAAAAAGATTTCATGCAAACTGACAAGGTGACTATCAAGAATAATAATGCTTCGTCTTGAACTTAGAAAGTAATGTTGGGGTTTAAGGAGAAGCGAAAAATATTTATTTGTTATTAATTTATTTATGAAAATTCTATTAATTTCCATAAAGTAAATAAATAAAACCAATATTCTCTGTCCTGAGATCACTCCATCGTTTCTATAAGATTATAATTGGAGAAAATGGTGGTAATCTCTTTCTAATTTGAGGGCACACCTGTCCTTCATTGAATCCAATATTCCTACTCCTTTCCATTCCTACCTTGTTGTTTATGTCAAACAGCTTTTTCCTCTTTTGGATGTAATTGTTACCATATTATTTGCCATTGCTCCATAAAAACACATAGAACTTCATAGGTGGCTTTTAATACAACAGGGTAGTTTATATTAATCAACCCAAACCTGGATGAGAGAAATCTGCTCTGAATTATTCTGATCAGCCTAGATTTGAGTTTCATCAAGATCCAGTATACAGTTTGTGGAGAATGTACATTTATGGGAAAACTTTATTCTAAATCTCCACAGGAACATGAACTCCACAGGCGCATGAACTCCTGTGTTGAGGGTTGTGCTATCATTGAGCATAATCACTTTCACCAAATGGGATTACATCCTCACCTCAGATTATTTTTTTCTCCATCAACATAAGAATGTCCAAAGCAAGTGAAGGTGTTCTTCTTTTTAACAATTGCCTTACAGTCTTATCTAGATTTACCTAAATTTATTCAGTCTCCTATTGCTTGTCTGGGATTCCAAAATCTTTGCTATTAGAGTTGATGGATGAGATAATTAAGAGTCTGAGGCACTGCAATGATCTCTTTCAAGAACTCTGTATAGATATTAACCAGTGAGGAAGTAGGATGGAACTTTATAAAATACCACATGATCATTCCCAATGGCTAAAAGAACAATTTCAGCACCTCTTTCTTAAACCTGTCCTGGGAGATAACTGCAGAATCACTTCAGATGAAAGTTCTCATTCTCTGTAAATGGTGCAGGAATAGCTGTAACCAATGTTATAAAAGTTACTGATAGGTCAAGGAGAATTAAAGAAATAACTCTGCTGCTGTTCACTGTCAGATATAGTTACATACTAGGATTGTCAGCGTAGCTTCTACCCTGAGAATTTGGTTAGGATCTAGCTTGAGGCAGAGCTTTAAATTGTATTGTGTGTATTGATAAGAGAGAGGTGTGAGAAAAACTTAGCAATGATAACTTTTGCAAATGACTCAGTGAAAAATAGAGGCATTCAAGAGTTCTTAAAGTCTTAGAATATTGTCAATTTCCATAATCTTTGTTTCTATGAAAACTTAGGTAAAAACATCCCTGAAGCACAAAATCCTGCCATTGCACTCCTTAAGATGGCCAAAATTCTCCTTCCCACATTCATGTTTTTCTCAATTCTTATCCTGTGAAAATGGGGACAGATTTTCTACTAATTACAGATAGGGAGAAAAAATTCACCCAACTTTACCTACAAAATGGCCAAACGCTGGTGTTTTCTCCTTGCTTTTTCATTTTTTTTCAAACGGTTCGCAGAGACACAAGGTTCTCTCTGCAGATGCTTGTCACTATGTTTCCAGGAATGCCTAGAGATGGATGTTGCATCAGTCCAAGGCCATTCCAGTAATCATAGCCAATGGGAAGATGTAGAGAAAGCCTTGTGCTGATTCCTTCCAGCTCCACGAGACCATCAAACTGACTTCATAGTCATGTACAGTCGAACTTAAAAAGTTGTCTGCAGTCATCAGTCCAATTAAAGTTGTTAACTAACACGTCTTTTCTGATTCAAAATTGGCTATAAAATCTACCAAACTGCAGACTTACTTCTATTTGTCTGGAAGAAATAACTCTCATATCTCAAGTGTGCTTCTCTGGTAATGGATACATAAATGTTTGTCAGTTGACAAACTTAACTGATCATAAAAGAATATTCATTCTACAGAAAGTGTTAAGGAGCAAAGAGCTAATGAGAAATGGGATTTAGCAGAAAAGAAGTAGAACCACAGTTTCTTCTTATTATCTTACCAGTAAAAAATTCTAAGAAGATAATTTTAATAAAGGAGATACTGGCTACAGTCAACCTGTCTTTGTCTCAGAGGTGAAATCTCAAAAAAGGCAAATGAGCATGAGAATAATACAAGCCCACATTAAAGTGATTTTAAATTTAAGCATAAATTTTGCTAATACCACTGAGCAAAGGGAATAATTAGAAAGGTTTCAATAATGCCAGAGATTTAATAATTAAAGGCACAAGATTAATTTCAGAGGCATCATTACCCTAAATCAAATATTAGATTTCTTGAAAATAGGATGGAATGAGGCTTAAGCCATAACCATGCCTTTTTATTCTAGTTAGGGAGGATCATTAAACACTATGGTTTTCATTTCTTTCTGCACCCTGAGGATTCACTTGCATGAATATTAAATTAATGTGTATTGGATATAAGCCCTAAAATCCCAGGGAAAGGCCCAACATTTTTGTAGTATATAAAAGTATTAATTTAATAATCTTGTCATTACTCTAAATTGAAAATAGTTAAATAAAGGTCACTTTCATTTTTAATAGAGGGACAATGTAAGCATCCAAAGCAATTTTCCATCTGCTAGAACAATGCTTTCCCTTACCCCTAACATTTTTCCTAATATACATGGCTGTCTTCCTTTAGAGAAAGTAGCAATGCTTTCAGCAACCAGAACAACAGTATAAATATGTCACACCATGCTGTCCACTGCAGATATCCCAAACTGTACAATGTAAAGATAATGAAAAGTTGACCGCGTCTTTAAATTTCTGAATTATAACAAATGTTGCATTACTAAAGGTACTCATTTTATGTAGATATTTTGGTAGTAACAGAAAAACACAATGCATTGTTAAACTTTTATTTATATTACCGAATATATTATGTGTTCTATAAATATCAGAATTTGGTAACAAATGCTTGGCCACTACTACTAATAATTATTTTTCTATGTCCTAATTTTAATGAATTGAAATTCATTATGAAAATCTACCTAACTCTTTTGGTGAAGAGAGTTCCTGCTTTGAAATTTTGACCACAATTATTTATATGCACAAAACTGTATCATATCATTAATGATCTGCTTGGGGAATTTATTAATGACATCCATTAGAGCCTAATATTCTCTTGCTTCCATTGTGTAGACATCTGCTCATTTTAATTTTTTTTCCTGTCTATTATTTCCTCCATCATGCTGCAATGACAATTTTAATGAAAATACATTGCAATTTTGAAAGGTTTTTTTAAGCCAGCATTTATGGCATGCCATGGACTTTTGAGCAAGTAATTACCATAGATAACATTTCTAAATCTTCAGAGATTTGGAGACAATTGTTTAATATTCTAGCTTTCATTTAGTTCCTAGTTTATGTTCAGCTGCAAAAAAACAGGAAATATCCTAATGTCTAATTTTCTACATGTTGTAACTGGTTTTAGACACTGAGTTAAACTTTACTGAGTACAATTATCTCCCCAAACTATTATGAATATGACTCATTGAACCATGATACCACGCCATAATAGTTAATCCTATTATTTCCCAGGAAGATCATCTCAGTGATGAAACTAGGCTATCAGATAGGAACTGCAACACAAAGAGTTTTCTGCATATTTTTGCTTCCATCCGTTGATCTTCCAGATTTTTGCAGCCCAGAAGGAAGTAAAAGACCACATGCAGCAAGGCATTATGGGCACCCTGAAGTGGCACAAGCCTTATACACCCTTGAGGAGATTGCCTCATTCTGCCCCCTCAGTTGTAGAAGTCTTCCTGTCCAATATGGTGTCAATAACCTAGTGTTCATACAGCTAATATTCAAAGGAGTAAGATAATCTCTAATAGCCAACAAGTCAGCCTCAGGTAGAGCACTGAAAACTTCTGCTTAAACTTCCTGGCTGAAGATTTGTTTACCAGATTTATGTTTGTTGCCTTTGCTGAATCAGTTGCCTTGTATTCTGCTGGATTCACAATAATGTTTTCATTGTTTTACAGAGAGAGAGAGAGAGACAGAGAGACAGAGAGAGAGAGAAGGGAAAAAATAAAAAAATAAAAGGAACACAAACATAAAAAGGAGACAACAAAAACACATTACATATAAGGCATCATTTAGTGTATTTTTAAATAATAATTAAATTTGATGTCATGCATGAAATAATATTTTGCAGTTTTTCCATTACTTTGACAGATAAGTGGTTCATAAACAGAAAGAGAACACTTATCAGCAATCCCTAATTGTAAATCTGTGCGTGCGCTACCTTTCCAAACTGAAGAGCAATCTTTTTTAAGAGTGTTAAAATGTTAAAACGATGAGGAGAGGGCAGCATGATGGAAGCCCCACACCTTCTTTATGTGCTTCACAACATCATACACACTGCTTTTGTCAGAATGATGAAAGCAGTGAGAGCCTATAGATGCCCCTGGGTGCTACTAATGCATCGAGACCAAAGTATGAATTCAAGAGGTTTTATTTGAAGACACTGCCGTTTCACAATTTAGACAATTCAAAATTCTCTTGTATTAACTCAAGTAGTTTGAAAATTTGACTGGCAACAAGCTGATCGGAAGTATTAAAATACCACACTTGTTTATGATTTAACAACAACAACCCACCCCCTTGCAATTTTCAAACTGGGATTATTCTGGAATATAAATTTGTCATAAGAATGAGGCTAAAAATGATATTTTCACCCTAATATCTTCCACACGTACCTTATGGTAGCCCTTAATGCTAACAATATAACAGAATTATGGCTAAAAATGGATCCAAGCTCCTGCCATGATGCTGTACAGTATTAATTATTTTATTTGTTAAATCCTTAGTTGAATAGATTAACAAATATAATATGTGTACTATTATTGTATCTGATCATTCCTAAGTAACACTGTCATTTACAAGAAGAGTTGTATTTTATATGATATTTAAATATATATTGTTTAAAGGATCCATTTTTTATAAAATAAATGCAGCTAGAGGTTGAAAAATCCCTACTTATAAATAGGCATTCTCTGAATGTATTAGTTGTTCAAAACAAGAAAGTTTAAAAAGTTAAATAAGAAAAAAAGAAACTTTTGAGTACATATGCAAGATGACCTATACCAGAATCAGACAAAGCTTTTATGATTGCCAAACAGGCATTTAATTCCCTTTATGTACTTGAAACAGGATTTCATATAAACCAAAGTTATTGGGCATAGGACAAAAGACTATATAAATTACTAGCTTCTCAGTTTGAAACCATTATTGCAATATAATATTAAATCTACTATTAATGATAACCATAGTAAAATACATCACGATTCTGACTCATTATCATTATATTTTTATTTTGAATCAAATGTAACTGAGGAAAAAAATGGTCATTTTTATATAATTCTTCACTGTCAAGCTGCTTTTTAACTACACCCTTATCTTTCCAATAGATACCATTAAATCTATGAATATAGGAAAATTCCCAGTTAGGTGGTCATCGTTTTGAGCAGTATAAAACATATTAAAGGTCTATACTTTGGATGGAGGTCTCTACTTGCAGAACTACCAACTCCAACCTTAATTGGCCCAACATACTAGATCATCTAGAGAGAAACTCCTTATAATCTCACACTTCCAGGAGGTGAAGGGAACCAAAATTAGGAGGTGCTGTTTTTCATTGGCAGCATCAGTGTGTTGGAAAAGCCTTCAAGGGAAATCAGAGCAGCCCTCTCCAGACAGTAATAAGAAGGATGTTAAAAACGGAGCTATTTCAGAGAGGGTTCTATTACGGATATGCAATGTTCCATATTTTATTTTTCCTATTTTTGCTTTATTTTACTGATGTTGTATTGTGCACTGATCTTGTGATTTTATGTTTTAGTTATTCAAGTGCTACTTTAAATGTACCGTAAAAGTTTTAAAAATTTATCTTATATCATGCAAGCTGCAAGAGTCAATAGATTGCAACAGGATATAAATGCAAGAAATAAACAAACATTGCCGTTTTAAATAAAGTTTTTCTAACCTCCATCACTGAGGCTTATAGACATGTGGATCTAGTAAAGATCCCACTGAATGTCATGCAGTTGTCGGATTTTCTTGTTAAGACTAAAACCAAAATACTGACAACAACCCTGGCACATAGAATGCAAATGACAGTACCTTTGATTATACATAATCTGATGTTATGAAAAATTGCCAAGAAGTTGATAATATATTACTGGCTGAACTTCTGGATATATATGTAGAAAAGTGGAAACCATGGAAACCAGTGGTAGTCGTTCACTGGAAGCAGAAGAGCCCTGTAATATGGTACATGAAAATTTTGAGAAAGCTCTTGCCTAAATATTGATTTCCTCTTTGCTTGGATCAGTATGGGATGATATGTTACTCCTTTGCTAGGGTTATTATTACATATGGAATTATCCCTTCAGCTGTCAACTATGATTTGTTCAACAACCTGCACTTTTATTTCTTTTATTTATTTATATTTCAAATTTGCCACCGCCCATCTCCCTTTGGGCGGTTTACAGTAAAAATAGAATAAATATTGATTAAAATAGATAAATATTAATTGATTGATTAAAATATGTTAAAACACACTTCCTTTATAATACTTCCAAGAAGCAGCTGTTAAATTGTGATTTAACACACTGCAAAAAATAAGTCACATGGATCTCAGAGTAGCTCCACACAGAAGCTTTGCCATATTTTCTTCCCATCCCAGAGCTATCAGAAAACCACATCACCCTAAATCTTGCTGCCCCCACTACACACCTTTCAGTGACATGCATTAAGCTAGGGATAGGCTAGTCAATTACCAGACTTTGCTCTTTATCACTCACTGTATGGGCCAACCCATTTAGAAAAGAAGGAGAAAAGCAGTTGTGAAATCCGGAATTCTGATCTCCCTTACAGCCAAACAAGCACTTCAGAACAGATGGTGAGCTCAGGGACCAAACAGAAAGAGCCATCTGGAAAAACTGCTGCTGAGCAGATCACCATCCCCAATTGCATCATTTCAGTGCTCCTCCTCCATGCAGCATGGATTGCTCAGATTGCAGGTCTTTTGCTGTGAGCAACAACGAGATATGGTGCTGGCATGAGGATATGTCCTCTCAATATTGTTAGCAAGTGTCTTCATCCTGGGGCAAGGAAGCTGGCTGAATGTGGCCTCAGTCTCATGGAAGCACCAGTAGGAGGTCATAGATACAGACTGGACTGATTTGCATTTGTTGCTTGCTAATGAATATCGCTGGGTGGCCTTGGACAAGGATTATTGTGGGAGATCGAAATGAGAACATATAAGTTGGCCTGAAATTACTAAGCATTAGGATATAACTGTGATAAATAAATAGTAGTAATCCCAAACCACTTCTCCAAAATAGTAGCAACAGCAGCAGCAGCAACAACAACAAAACATTCTCCCATCCAACATGTCTAGGTCTATATTTGAATGAAAAATACAGCATTAAAAAGTGCCATGTTCTCTAATTAATAACTAGTCAGCACCTTTGCCTCTTACTGTGAATCAGTTTCCACAATACCTTTCTTCTGATCAATAGCTGCTGACATTAAACTTCTGTCAACCACCTACTTTACCAGACTGGCTGGCACACTGCAAAAGCAATGCTTGTTCTCCCTTGGGCATTTGTATTTTTAGCCTCTCCTCAGTCATCTTCACTGTCATCATTAAACTCAGATAAAGCAATATCCAATATATCAGTCCCATCAACAATGGCAGCAAGTTCCAGTAAGTAGCTGAATGAATCAAACTCAGGCAGTTGTCCTTGTCACAGAATGAAGGTAAGAACTTGTGATTGTTACTGTAATTTTCAGACATTTAACTAGATGATTTGGGGCTTAAAGCCGAATTCATACCTGCAGAATGTTTAGTCTGGCTCTTCTTGAAAAGGTGAATTTATCCAAGTCCAAACAGCTTTATGTTTGCTGGTGTTACATACCTCCCATTCCAAGTGCTGAGGAGTTCTAAAAAGGTATTGTAGGCTTGAGAGAGTTTCTTTTAGGCAGCACTGGGGAGCATCACCTTTGAAATATTGGCTTGGAAAAAATAAACGTGCAAGTCCGTTACACAGACAGAGAGGCAGAGCACAATGTAGCAAGCAGAGCTCCTATAGCAGATCTGAAATTCTCAGAAAGCAACTTGGACAACTCCCCCAAAGCTGCATCTGCAAGTTTATCAAATTTCAGCTAGGAGATCTATCTCCCTGCCATTTGTCCCCAATCCAAAAGAAACATTCAAGACAACAGATTAGGATTCAAAAGAGTGAGAGGATGGAGCTGTGATTTTATTGGTGGAAATACAGAGGAAAAGGGAATGCTGGAGGCTTGTCGCATACCAGTTTTTTCAGGTATATTAGGAGCCCTTGTAATGCCAGAGATGTGTCTCACCAAGCAGAGAGTGGTCAGACTTCCAGATTCCTTCTGCGGTGGGAGAGGGGGGCCTGCAGCTCAAGTTGAAATGGAGAGCAGCTACCAGTGACCAGAAGGGAGGACCCTGCCCGCAAAAATACATACTTGCTAATTGTAGTGTAGAAACTGCCTACAACAGCAAGTGACATGGCCAGGCTGCTCGGCATTGCTTATGTCAGCAGAAGTTGAAAAACACTAACTTTTGAAATAGAATAAGAAAAGATGGGTAGAGCTACCTGTACAGTGGGCCAAAGAGGGTTGAGGATGATATTGTGCCTCAATGGACTTGACAGATGGAGTGCCTTTGTGTTGGGGGAATCAGGACATGCGGATAAGTCTCCAGTGTATAGAAATCCAGTAGAAGGTGAGATGGGCTGGCCACTTTACATTTCTTTGTTGTCTGAAGAAGATTCCACATGTTGCTGCCACATGTTGCTGCCATCACCTCCTTCCTTTGAGGGGCAAGACTTTAGAAAGTCTCACTGCATCATTCATAAATGAGATTCTGATTTTGTTTACCCCATTCATCACCACCATCATAATGTCGCAGAATTCAACACCTCCATTTCCCTGAAACATCAACCAATCATCCTGGATTATTAGCCAGCTTGTCTGTCAATAACAATCTACTACAACAATTTTGTTTCTTACATTAATGCCCTATCCTGCTTCAGAAAAAGTCCTCATCTAACTTAGCTGTAAAAGATGTTAATAGAATGGTGGAAATGGTCTCTAGATCAGAACTAGATAAACTGCTCTAATGGAAATTATGTAGATGAACACTTTTACATTACTCAAAGACAATTTGTTATTGAGTAACTCCCAGAATGGATGGATGAATCCCCTGTTCAAATCTATTTTTGTTGAGCATTCAGGTGCAGTAGGTCTATATAAATGGTCTTCCATTCCAAGATCTTAGTAGTTAAGATATCATGATTCACTATTGCATTATGGTAGAGTCTTTCTTCTGACATGGTGTATCAATTGCAGTTAAGGGGTGATTGCTATGGAGCAAATAAAGAGGGCAGGAAATTCTCACTATGAACTATAAACAGTGATGACTCAAGGAGCACCTCATTCATACCATACAAACATGGCTTGCTATCTTGGTAGTAGACATCTTCCTTAATATCAGCAGCACATGTCAGCATCAAGAGCACCTGTGCAGTCACAACAGAAATAGTGTCATAGGCAAGTTTCATAATACCTTCCTTTAGGACTCTTCCAGAGCAAAGAGTAGGAGAAGCAAACATTTTACAACAGTTCTGTACTAACTATGAAGCGTAGGAATCATGGAAAAAGATTTCTTTTTCTGTTTGCACTTTTCTCTTTTCTTTTCTTTTTCCTTCTTTTCCTTTCTTCTCTTTCTTTACTTTACATTAGTTTTTGTTAGTTTTTATCTTCTTTTTAAAACTTTTAATGAAATTTTGTAAAAAGATATTATGCTTTTTGTAATCTAAATGTCACTAGAACTAAAACCTGCCCCTTAGAAGTAGAAAGCCACTGTACATACGGTAATAACCTTTATCTGTTTGCCTTCTTCCAGGGCACTGAGATCTTGATACATAGAGGAAACAAAAAATATCCATCATATTGGCCATTCGTTACTTAAAATAACACTTTAAATGCTTTTCATGTAACTGCATTTTGCCAGAGAATCAGCTGAGAAGTAAGTTCTGTCCTAAATTATTTTTAGAAATCCAAGTACACTAAGTAATCGTAGGAATAGAAGCACCTGCTGCCTATAAGCCTGTTCCAAATTCCAGATACATTTAATGAATGTTCAGGTGCATGCTATCAGCTAGTCTGATGAAGTTATTATGATGTCAATATATACAAATGTTCTTTGTAGTGTATTTGCTATTGATCCCATAAAACAAATAAAACTGGAAGACTTAAACAGTCTTAAATTTGTACCACTGGCATAGAGGTTATGTGTTATATTCAGATGTCATCCCACAACCCCCCCCCCCCATTGGTTTTTGTCAACAAGATATAGCACAATAGACTTTCTAGAGTTCTTTGTCTTTTGAAGACAAAGTTGCTTTCTTCCATACGCATTAGAAGCATCATCAGATACATATCATGTGTTATTTTTCGCTTACAACTTAAATAAGCATTATTTTATCTCAGAGCAGATTTTGCTGTTTTCATTATGTATAAACATGTTAATTAAAATGCATTCCTGATCATCTACCCACATAATAAAAATAAATAGAAAGCGTCACTACAGCTATGACTGAATGCATAGGAATCCAAAGGGGAGGGGAAAAGTGATAAAAAGTGTATCACAACATTATGACACAAGCTTCATGGTACTTGCAAGCTAAATTGCAGCAATGCAAGGATGAAAGGGTGGTGCTTGTGTCATGACATCATGACACATGTCATCATTTTGACATCATCGTGGTTAGAAACAGATGTCTATAAATGAAAGTCATATATGCATTGTAGTCTACATAAATATAACACTCAGGATAAAGTAAAGTCTTCTTTCAGTCAAACTTAGCTCTGGTCAACTTGATATATCCATGTAGATTTTTGGTAATAACACAGAAGTACTTGCCGCTGTCTTCTTCTAGGATGATTTTTGACTCCCCAATCTAGCCTACTGTTCTGGTATTCCCTGGTAGTCTCCCATTCAAATATTAAGCAGGGCAGGGCACAGCTAGGTTTCTTGGGCCAGATATAGTCAGACAGCCACCGCTACCTGCTGAGAATACCCTTAGGACAGTGTTGTCCAAACTTGGCCACTTTAAGATAAGTGGACTTCAACTCCCAGAATTCCCCAGCCAGCATGGCTGGGTGGGGAATTCTGGGAGTTGAAGTCCAGTCATCTTAAAGTGGCCAAGTTTGGACAACACTGCTTTAGGATATCTGCAATTTAAACACCTAAGAAACCCCACTTTATATCAAAGTGGGGTTTCCATAAATAGACATAGCTTTATGGAATTTCACACTTTGCATCTATTGCATTACCTTTTAGATCACTAAGAATAAGAAAGAACCAAAATCCTTCACCTAATAGTATGAGCTTCAATCCTTGTGGCATCAACTGCTGCTATTGCAATGATGGCAAGTCAGGTCAAAAAATGTTACGCCCTCATTTCCTTGGTTTTAAAAAAGTGCTAAAACAGCATTGCAAATGCAAGAATTATTGGCATATATTATTTTTCTATGTCTCCTATTATTTGCAATGCTGCTACGACAGCATTTGAAGCCCCAGACAGGGAAATCAGAAGAAAAAGGAAGATTTCCCTTCCTGTCTTTTTATCATCATATTGTGCCTAGATTGATTTACAGTTGTCTGACTGCTGCTAAATTATGCACGGGTGTTTCAATGTACTGCTCTATTCTATTATGATTGCTTTTTAAAAAAAAATCTTGTATATCACATATCATCTTTGGAACAGTCTTTGCATAGAAAGATGATTTGTAAATATATACAGGAAAGATCAATAAAGCACCAATGTGCACACTGAGTTTCTAATTCACACTAAGCTTTGCCTTGCCTAGCCATAGTTTGCTAATTAAGCCACAATTGGTTGATTCACAGATTGCATTGTGCCATAAACAAGATTTACGAACCACAGTGGTTGCATTAATGGAACATGCTATGCCAAACTAAGTGATTCACATTATGGCTTACTGCAATGTGTGAACCCAGCCACAGAATCAATTATTCATTGCTGTTTTGAAAGTTTTTTTTCCTAAATGTTCTACTGAATATTTACTTCCTATGTGACTAGAAAAAAGAAGACTTAACTATAGGAAAACTATTATTCAAATGCTCTTCTATTGTTTTATTCAGGTGAAATGTTTGTGTGTTGATTTTGCATGTGCATTTTGTTTGAACAGACCTTCTGCATCCAAGAGATCCAGCAAATAATATTTTGGACTTTTTGGCAGCAGGGGAGAACAGTATTCTTTGTTTCTTATTCACATCTCCATTTTAGAGATGAACAACATAAGAAGGTAGGTCAATACTCACCGATTTCAATGGGGAAGTAAGTTGTAACCTAATTAGATGCATTCTCATGAGTCTAGAAAATCCTGCAGTGTATGCAAATAATTTGTTCAATTTATGTCTGGAGACTTTAAAATATACATGACTAAACAAAAGTTTAACCTTTTATATTGCATATTAAATGGAAATAATTAAGCCTTCCAGTAAATCACCATTTCTTTGTGTTTAATACAAATAATGTTTCTGGTATTCATCTCATGGATCTAACAGTTTATTTGAGCCTGTTGCTTTACTGAGAGCATTAAAGCAGTTTGCCTACTTTTTAGCAATTTGCACACCATAATGGATTTAGTTTAAATCACTCCACAGAAACATGAAAGGACCCAGAACTAAAAAGGAAGCCGTTGTAATGTTTTGCTATCTCACCTTATCCTTTGCTAAGTTGTTTATCTCAGTTACACCTCTACTTTTTCCTAGTAAGAAAACGGCATACAGAGGGACAGTAGAAGTAGTGATAGATGGAGAGTTATGATTTAAAGGATAGAAACTTATCATTAAGACAGTTGAAAAGTTGCAGGACAGTACTGTAGACTATCTTTGCCCTAACTCAGTTCAGAGTATGGATTAAGCAGGATATTCAGCAGTAACTCTTTGGAAAGTCAGCTGGTCCCCAAGCATACACTGAGTTCCTCCAGGAAAATGATTTTAACCTCAGAATGGCAAGTCTTACTGTTGGTCACCAGAGTATGTCACCAGAGAAATTGTCTTGAATGTATACAGGCACTTCACAGTTATGTTGGAAATGTGAACAACAAGAAGGGAGATGTTATCATGTTTGGTGGACATGTAAAAAAGCTAGATAATTCTGGATTCAAATACATACACTGATTTGGAGGATTTTAAAGTTTAATATACAATTGAGAGATTTTTCTTTTGGGATTGATGGATAAACAGTTGGAAAAAGTCATGGAATTTTGTTTTTGTACATGATAACTGTGGTGAGATGATTCTATGCCCAAAGATGGAAAGATCTGACATTACCTACAATGGAGGAATGGTTAATGAAGATGATGGAAATTGCTGAGATGGGTAAATTGACTTACTTGATCAGAGAAAAGACAATATCTACATTTATTGCTGGCTGGAAATCCCTTATAGAATTTTTGCATGAAATAGAAAAAAATGAACTTATGAATTATGGTTACGATGATTAGACAGGATAGATTATAGAAAGAAGAGAATCATGTTGTAACCATAGAGTAAGAGGTAAACTTATGTGAGAAGGCAGGGAGAAGTGAGGGCCTCAAACGAACCATGTTTGCTAGGGGAGAGCGCTGTGCACCATGGGGCAGCCTTGGGGGGACGGCAGGAGGGAGGATGGGCAGAAGGCACACTCGCACCAGAGTGGAGAGGGACGGCAGGAGGGAGGAAAGACTGCAGGCAAGAGGCACGTTCGCTCCAGAGTGAAGAGAAACGGCAGGGGGCGGCTGTTGGGTCAAGTGGGGATTGGAATGTGTATTGCGCTGATTGGATTCGGAAAGTGGAATGTCTGCGGTTTTGCGGTTAATTAGCGGCGCTCCGGGGCGGTAAAAAAAGGTGAGATTGTGAGCCAAGCCCTCGTAGGAGGGGGAGGACAGATAGGGGGTATAAAAACCTGTCAGACCTTGCTTCAGGGTTCCTCCATTGCTGCGGGAGGGACCCACCTTTGCAAACGTGCCCAATAAAAACTTCTGTCTACTGGATAACCGAACCCGTGTCTGTCGTTTTCTGACACTTATAATTGTACAGTACTTATAACCTCTGTAAAGATCAGAAGCTACTTTTTTGTATTCTTTTCTTTCTTTTCTATTTTTCTTTTACTTTTTTTTCCCTCTTGCACTTTTAGCTTTCTTTTATTTATTTATTTTTCTTTTCTTTTTCTTACTTTATATAAGTTTGTATTAGCTTTTATGGTTCATGGGGTCACGAAGAGTCGGACACGACTTAACGACTAAACAACAAAATTAGCTTTTATCTTCCTTTAAAAAATCTTTAATAAAATTATATAGATACTAGACAACCCGTGATCTGTTTGGTCATCATTTCAGAGATATTTCCTTATCTAAACAGAGAAACAGAATGACTAAGGGCAAAAAACCAGTGGGAGTGGGAGTAACTTGAGATTTGCTCCTGGCTTCCCCATTGATTTGCTTGTGGAAAACTGCCTGGGAACATCAGAAACCTTCCTTCCTTCCTTCCTCCCTCCCTCCCTCCCTCCCTCCCTCCCTTCCTTCCTTCCTTCCCACATATAATATAGGTTTCCGCCATTTGCCCTCCCCTCACAACCCTCAGGAGAGCCCCAGTGAAAGCTCCTCCTCCTCCTCAGCTCACCAGTGGAACTGCCTGCCACATTGCTGGGGGGATGTAGAATAAAGGGAGCCACAGACTGTGAGGAAAACTGCACCCTTGCTTCCCATTCTGGCATGTCCCCAAGGGACCTCTCCCCCGAGAAAGGAAGAGGGCTCACCTGTCGACCGCCAGCCCTACCTTGCCAGCAGGCATCCAAGTTGCTCCCCCAACCTTCCCTCAATGCCCACCACCGTTAAGAGATTTCAAATTTCTGCCTCTCGCCCGTCGGGCCTTGCCACCAGCCAATTGGGCACAGGGACAGAGGGAGGCAGGAAAGAGGTTGGGGATACGCCCATGACTATCATGTGACCTAGGCTGACCACAGCAGCACAGCAACACAGCAGCACTGAAGCAGCCACAAATTCCCCAAATTTCAATCCCATGGGAGTAATGGGCCCCGAATTTTGGATGCATTTCATAAATTAGCCCATTTGAGGTACTTTGGTTCAAAAATTGTTGCCCTATGATGCAATATTTCACCCAGTTGAAGGTTATAGACATGTGAGATTTAGTAGTATACTACACGTGACCCACTGGGTCATCATTTCAGAAATATTTCCTTACCTAAACAGATTTCCTTACCTAAACAGAATGACCAAGGGCAAAAAAGCAGTGGAACTGTGAGCGACTTACAACTTGCTGCCAGCTTCCCCTTTGACTTTGCTTATGGGAAGATGGCAGGGAGCATCAGAAATCTTCCCTCCTTCCTTCCTTCCTTCCTTCCTTCCTTCCTTCCTTCCTTCCTTCCTTCCTTCCTTCCTTCCTTCCTTCCTTCCTTCCTTCCTCATATAATATAGGCATGCACCATTTGCTCTCCCCTCATGACCCTCAGGAAAGGCCCTGTGAAGCCTCGTCCTTCTCCTTGGCCGACCCACGGAACTGCCTGTGACTTTGCTAGGGGGAGATAGAACAAAGGGAGCTGCAGACCGTGATGAAAACTGCACCCCGCTCCCCATTCCTTGGGTCTCTTTGTTCTACCTCCCCCCAGCAAAAAGTCGCAGGCACTTCTGCTGGTCAGCTGAGGAGGAGCAGGAGGGGAAGGAGAAGAGGAGGAGGAGGCAGCTTCACCAGGGCTCTCCTGAACGTCATGAGGGGAGGGCAAATGGCGCAAGCCTATATTATATATGGAGAGGGAGGGAGGGAGAAAAAGGAGGAAGGAAAAAAGGAAGAAAAGAAGAGGACGGGAGGGAGGGAGGGAGGGAGGGAAGGAAGGAAGGAAGGAAGGAAGGAAGGAAGGAAGGAAGGAAGGAAGGAAGGAAGGAAGGAAGGAAGGAAGGAAGGAAGGAAGGAAGGAAGGAAGGGTTTCTGCCAGCTTCCCACTAGCAAAGTCAGTGGGGAAGCTGGCAGCAAGTTGCAAGTTACTCACACTCCCACTGCTTTTTTGCCCTTGGTCATTCAGTTTCTCTGTTTAGGTAAGGAAATATCTCTGAAACGATGACCCAAAGGGCCACCGGTTGTCTAGTTTTTAAAAAGCATGACAAACATATATTTAAGAATAAAGAGTTCTCTTATATGTATGAGAGATATTGTGAAAGTGGGTGGTGAGAGATTTGATTTATCTAAGAAGAGGCAACTCAGTGCAGATATGAAACCTTAACTGACTCACTATAAATGAGACTGGGAAGTTATTCTTGGAGATTTTAAAATTCTGTTTTTCTCCTTGACTAGCATTAAAGATACCAAAAACTGTCATTCTTGCTTCCTTGGTTTTGCCAGCTGTCTGAGGCCTGCATTATCAAACTAGAACTAACTACACAAGAATCCTTTTCTCACTGTTGCTCATACATGGGCTAACGAAGGACACCTACTCAAGTAGGACATACAGGCAATAGCCTTCTGTGTTTTCCTGTTACCAATAATTCAAATGTATTATTACTTTTGAACCCACCGAAGACATCTGTTTTAGCACCCACCAAGCTAACCTTGCAAAGAAGTCTTCTTGTGTTAAGTATGATAGGTTCTGGACACAGCAATTTAAGAAAGCTGTTGATGGATACAACTGGACTGAGTTACTATAAAGCTACTAAAGGGCCTGGAAAACAGCTTGGGTTAAACTGAGGGTTATTTTCATTCTGTATATATAAAGTCTATTTCAGTTGAGCTCAATTCCTGTTGGCCTCAGGATTACTGAGGTTGGTGACCCAATAATCTGATAAAATATCAAATAAAGTCTCATATACCTTCAACTTTTTCCTTTATTTTTAAAATTGTTCATTTTAGTTATCATTTCTTGAACTCTCTTTTTTTTTTACTGCTTTTTTATGTATGTGTCCATGGAGGGTTTATTTGGCAATAATATTGAAGTATTTTGCTATTCCCTTCTTCTAGAAAGGTCCTACCACCCCCCAAAAAGATCTGTTTTACCCTAAAGCTCTGATACTTCCAGGTGATCTCCCAATCAAGTATTAAGAAAATTTGATTTTGTTTATCTTTTTCAAATCAGCTAAGATCAGCTGGTTGCTGCAACTTAGCTGGGCTCTTTTTGGATAAATATGGAATACTATATATTCCAAAAAATATAAAATACTGTACAAGTTGATAAAGTACTCGTCTGATTGACTAATATGACAGACTCTGTAAAGATATATTAAAATCAGCTCAGTTTAAATACAGACATCTATAGCTAAATAACTCTTTTAAATTCTTTTTCCTTTCCAGACATATATCCAGTAATGACATCCAACACCGTTTATCATTTATGTCACAAGGATTTTGATTCCATTCTTGATTTTGATTGGATCAATTAATTTGATATTGGAACAAATCCAAGTTTGGACACATCTTCATTCTTTTTCAAGTTTCTCATGAACATTAGAGCCCTCCTATTTGGAAATGTGATAACATGGGAAGGTCTCCCCTCCTCTCTCTGCCCGAGTGTTCACATTCTGATATCCTTGAACCCTATAAAACAGCTCTTCTTCTTACAGTCATAAACCAGGCAGATACAACAAGGAGACAGCTGATGCTAAGACAGAAAGTGATCCAAACATAGGCTAGTAAGCTTGATGTTGAGAAAGAGATCTAGAGTTTACAAATTAGGAGTTCTTATATTGAGCTCCTAAATTCTAGACTTCAGTTACAGTCTATAACATCCTTAACATAGTAATTAGTCACGGCATTGATGGATAGTCATGTTTCCTCTTCTCTAGTCAATAGACTCCAAACAATGGCCTCATTATGGTAGGAGAATTGCACATTGAACGCTTCCCTTATGCCAAAGAACTTAAAATGCAATTTTAGCTAATATTTGTTGAATGTTCCTAGATAAATAACTACACTGTATATTAACCTGTCATTCTGTTTGAATTACCTTTCAACATTTCACCCACCATATCATCACCGTAGCCTTAATTGTGCATTAAAGAATTTTGAAGGGCTTCATTTGTTAAAGCTTTATGAAAAGAGAAATAAATATAATGAAAAAGCAAATTGCAGTCTACTCCATTGCATACCTTAGGAACAGAGAGAATACTAAGGAAATACCAAATGAATGCCAGAGGAGAAAGATTTATATATAATTACAATTAATGTAATTACAATTTTACTGTTACTATGGGAACATTTGTCTGTGAAGATAAACAGAAAGTTATTCAGCTAAAAGCAATGAAGTTAGAATTTACACAGTTCTAAAATAAGATCATGATACAGCTCTCTATTGCTTATTTCTACCCATTAATAATACAATCCCATGCATGTTTACTCAGGAGTAATGGCCATGTACTCAATTCTCAGGTAAGTGAACATGGGATTGAAGCCCTGAAGAAAGTATGGTGGCATTTCTGTGAAGAGATTAAAGTACCCAGAGGAAGATTTAACTCTTCCACCATAGGCTAAGTTATAAACGTACACAGAGAACAGTTGAGGATTTTACTTATAAATACTAAGAATTTATTCAGGCCAAAATAAATCAGGATATAAGCTTTGCATGGCATACCGTAGTTTGGTTGAGGAGTTCCCATGAAAAAAGATGGAACATTTCATGATTAAAGGATAAGCATAACTATATACTAATTATCAAATTTTGTGACTTTTTGATAAGAAAATTATCAGATGACAGCTGATAATTCTGAATTTGTTTTCAGGAATGCTAGTTTACAAGTAAGCTATCCATTTTTGTTATGTCTGGGCAACTTTTTCCTTGATGACAATACATTGAGAATCACATGGTAAATAGGATTGAAGCAAACTGTGGATGAGACAGAGCCCAAAGTGGGTTAACCATTTTCTATTGACACCATTTTTATAACACCCCTTCTCTTGTCCACAAATCAGAAATGGCAAGAATTAGATAGCTTTTACCAGAGATATGAACTGATTTCTAGAGAAGGGGGTTGAAATTAGATTAAAGGCTATATGAAAAGTTTGAAAGTTTTATGTTCCCCTAAGTCCTGATTGCCCAGCCCCACTTATACAGCTAAAGTGATGATAGGAGACATTCAGTTTCCAGTCCACTGTATCATGTAATATACCATCTGCCCTAGTCTACTTACTATTGTGCTAATTAACCAATCATTTGGGTTGCTGAAATTGCAACAATTGGGTGATTTGCACTCTCCCTTTCCCCTTTGGTTTTGCAGGCCCCCTATTAAACTAACATATGCAAAATTATGAGACAGCAAGATATATTGGTTTCCACTGCCTATTAAAGATATATGGCTGTAGTACATCAGTGGTAATGACAGGGATATTCTGTAAGAACTCTTAAGTCCATTCATGAGATCTTCTGATGTATGGGAATCTGAATTCCCTTCCCTTCTGAATTAAGTAATGTAACATCTTTTCTTCACACTCTTAAGATTCTTAGGAAGTTGAACTAGGAACTTAAAACATGAACCACTAGAATGTATAGTAGATCAAAGAATGGATGAGAAGAAAAGAAAGATGTTTTAAGATGGTGGTATATTAAAAGGAACCAAAAGAGTTATGAAGAGGCAGCTGAAAAAAGGAAGAGATATAACTAGAACATTGGAAAGTGGGGGAGGAGATTAGAGGGACTGAGGTCAGAAAATAGAATTGTTAGAATAGATTTTCCTCATTCTGGGCCAGTCCAATTGTGTGGACTTCAAATCCCTCCTATTACTGCAAATTCTGAAAGATGAACTTCACATATTTGGAAGTTACAGTTGAGAATTCAGACTGTGTATCTGTGTGTGTGTGTGGTGCACGCACACACACACACACACACATTCTCACTCTGAATTCTCAACTGATATTTTCCCTCTGCCATCTCTATCTTTTTAAAAATGTCTTTATTTATCTTTACAGGTTTTACAGAAAGAAATAGAAAAATAGAAAATATAGAAATAGAAAAATAGAAATATAGCTACCTGACTTCACAAAAAACAAAACAAACAAAATCAGAAGAGGGAAAAACTATCTATATATGTCACATATTAATCAAATGTCAAACAGATTTCTAAATCTGCCTTAGGGGAAAAATGATTAACATTACAAAATATCATAAAATCAAAAATGTATTTGATTTCTAATATTATTGTTAATGTTAATCCACACATTATCATCTTTAACACTAAAAATTCCCCATAAATCTACTTATATACATTAAAATATGTTAGTTATTCATAGGGCCAAACCATATGAGTTAATGACCCTTCAAATTGCCAAAGAGAAAATCTGACATTGATTGTTTTGAATACATTCTTTGGGGTTTCCAATAAACTCTACTTAAGACCTTTTGATGACTTGGTTTTAATTTAAATTCACCAAAGCAAACATAATCTTTTTAAGACCTGCAACCATTGATGTTCCATTATCATGTGTTCCAGTTCTTTAATCCATGAGCTATAAATGGCCTAATGTCTACTTTTAAAATGTTAATTAATTTTTGATACAAAAAGGATGTGGGTTTAATTTCAAACCTTGACTCCGTCAAATATAATAAGAACTCAGGTTTCTCAGACAAAGACAAAGCATCTGGCCCCTACTGAGATGTTAAAACATGCTTGAGTTGCATAAATTGCTACTGTTGTGAATTAGGGAGACAAAATTCCACTTGAAGTTGAGAAAAAAAAACCTCTTAAAAATAGTTACTACAAAGTCATTGATTTAAAGCATGTATTCCAGATTCCACCCACAGTTTCCAACAGAACATTTGCCCCCTATTTTAGGGTAGAGTTTTTCCATAAAGTTAAATAGTCATGAGCCTGGTCATCAAAACACATTCTACAACCCAAGAAGGTCCAACCGTATTTGGCTGCTCACAAATCCAGGAATGAAATACCCTTTATACTGTATATCAGCCTGAGCAATTGCTAGGACCTTAATGGAAATGTATTAAAACTCTCCAACATAATCCACAAAGGTTGATTTTTTTACTAAATGAATAAAATAAAATCACATCTTTATTACGATCATAGACCACTACTAAGTGTTCATTCCACATAGAGGTAGTTAATAAATATAAGCCCAATGAAAATCTGGTAAATTAAAACCTCCATCCTCCATAGTTAATCTTAATTGAGCTAATGAAATCTGAGGTGACCTATTTTCCATATAGGTTTCCTCAATAACTTACCTATCCAAAGAATGTATTTATTTGGGATATTTGGAATTTAATTGGGATTAACATTGGAATACCTCTTAATACATAAATTGATCTTGGAGTGATATTCATTTTAATAACATTAATTTTACCTCAACAACTTAATATGATATTGATCCAGCTATTAGTACTAAAGGCAATGTAATCTAAAATTATTAACATACTTAATTCATACTTATATTCCTAAAAAACTATTTTAGGAATATTTTACAAATATAAAGTCCTAGATACTTAATATACTTACTTAATGTAATCTGTGGCAATTACAAAACCTAAATCTTATATTGTGCTATTGAAACTTCAGTGCCTAAAGGGAGTAAAAAAGACTTATCCCAATCAATCTTATATCCCGAATACTTACCGAAGTGTTGAATCACCCATATAACATTTGATAGTAAATTACTGTAATTATATAAAATTGCTAAAATATCATTAGCATATAATTTATAATCAAAGCCTACCAACATGATACCAATAATAGCACTAGATTGCCTAACAGAAATTTCTATTTCTATCCACTTATATTAGAGTGAATTATACAAAAGGTAAATAAACATGATTTGATTATTTGATGCTATTTCCTCTTTTGGTTGACTTTAAACTTTATAAAACAATTGTGATTTCTCATAGATTGTGCCTAATACACTTTGATTTCAGATATATACTTTTACTAGACTTACTTATAGAGTGGTATGGAATTTTGTAGCACAAAGCCCAGGAAAAGGTTTAAAATGCTTTAAACTACATATTTCTCATTACTGAGGAAGTAATAAAGTAATGCAGTTACTTCACTCAACTCAAATCTAAGACTTAAAAAAAGTTTGTAATTGTCTATCAGCTTTTGTTAAAGAAACTCCAGCCAGCTGTGTGAACACTACGGGAATGTTCAATAAAATTGGAGCTGCCTTCACTACAATTAAGGTTTAAATATAACTAGTGAATAATAACTGAAGTATGTTATTATCAGTCTGGTGATACTACAGCTTTTGGTGTGCAAACCAATATATATTCCTAAGAACTCACACAGTACAGTGTAATATTTGGATGCTGGCTAGAATAAGTCTCCCTGTGGCTGTGGTTGGATGCATATAGACTTAGAATCAGATCTGCACTACAAAAGGAAGTTCAGCTAGTCAGGTATATTACCTTTCGTGGAGCTTATGCCTGTCATACTGTGTGCATGTGTTCGTATTAAAAAAGACAAGGTTTAATTATTTAGAATCATAATGGCCAGGTGCTTAAAACATCCACCAGACAACATCTGGGAGACTGGAGAGGGACTAAAGAAAGAATCACAAAGTTTGATTACATTGCTCTTTGAAAAGCAACCCTATTGACCATTGCTGGCAGTGATTGCAGGCAGGGTAGCATGGCTCTTCAAGGGGACTGGGAGTGAGATGAAGAGCCATGCTACACTGCCTGCAATCAGTGCCAGCAACAGTCAGTAGGGCTGCTTCCACAGCAGTAAGCCCAGTTCCATCAGAAACCTTTTGATACTGCAATCAATGGGTTTGAATGACCCTCTCATCCAACAAAATACACAAATGTGGAGCGCAATTTTAAAAGAGCAAGTTATATGTGCATACACAGATAACACAACTTTAAATAATTATTTGAAGCTTGAAGTTACTATATATATATTGTCATGTCTTTTTTTTTTAAGTCAATAATAGATTTTGAGTGAAGAAGAACAACCCCATTTACAGAAAGAAAGCTTCAGGAAAAAAGGGAGCCGTAGCCAGTTTTTGATAGAGCATGCTATTTTGCCCTATAATTGAATTGGTTCCAATTTTGATGTTGGTTGCCTACACTCAAAATCTGAGAACTTTTTTTTTTTAATAGAAATGACTTGCAGAACATTATCCATGTGATATAAGCATTTGTTAGATGCTATAAAATTTAAGCAAAATCCAAGGATTTGAGGACAAACATATTAGCCCCATTCTCTCAGTAACCCTCTCCATATATAGAAAGCAAATTTTGAAGTTCGGAGCCTTTTTGAGCCATTGAAGCTCTCCATGTGTTTGGTGAGGTAAAATTTACCTGAGTCAAATTACATCCATGTGGTTTTCCTAGAAACAATATAGAAATGATTTGCCTCTGACTTCTTCCAGAATATTTTATCAACTCTAGCTCTACTCAGGTGTTAATTAAGTCCTATCCTCAATCATATGGAAAGATCTTATGGATAAATGAAACTTTCTGCTACCGTAATTTGTCCTCTACACATAAAAAGTTACTCAGATGGTATAAGGCTTGATTATACCTATTATACACTATGAAGAAGAGCAAAACCAACTGCAGAAGTTAATTGCAATTGTTTATATTTTGAAATCACCTTGTTTTCCATGAACTTCATACACTAAGTGTTATTTAATCTTCATGTTTTTGAAATGTGAAAAATTACCTGTACTACTTGACAAATGTCCATTTATGGGACTTTGCTATCATGACTATTAAAAACAAACAAACAAACCTCTCAAATCTGGAGAAAGGCTTACGTCTAAACACAGTAACAGGCTGTTCATCTTTATTAATAAGATGCACAAACCTTAAGTCATAACATGTCTAAATGCATATTTGTACATATTTCATGTATTCAAAGATCCATACTCCTCTGATCATGATCTTTGGTATTCCTTTGCTCTTTCAAACTAATTGTCCTAGACTTCCCATTGCCTCCATGTTCAAGAACATCTGATCTTCATTTGTTCTCTGCTGGTCATGCTGTGCAGGCAGATCAGAGCATAAGCTCAGAGGCCCATCTACTCCAGAATCATTTTTCCAACAATGGTCAGCCATTGGATATACCTGGGAGCCACCCCAAGGAACATAAACAGAGTTCTCAAAATTTGGTATTCATAGTGTATAACTTCTAAATGAAATGGATGAAGATGTGCTGTTCAGCTAGCTACACAGAGACTTCAAGGGTACAAAATTTATCAAAGACCTGTATGCGCTTATTGAAAGCAGAGACCAGTGATTATGCAAAAATGTCCTTATTATATTATTATCTGTATAATCCACATTACTGGTTATCAAAACAGATTACGGTACAAATGTGTAAGTTAAAAAAAGTGCACACACAAAGACTGGATTAGCAAGTCACTTCAAGGGTCCGTTTGAATTAATCCTCGTGCTATGATTTTGTTTAGAAAGATGAAGCCTCTTTTACATAACAATGCTTTATTTTCTGAACCCTGACAATTATTCATGACATTTGATCTCTTCCTTTTTTATATATACATATCTCTGTGAGGAGGAGGAGGAGGAGGAGGAGGAGGAGGAGGAGGAGGAGGAGGAGGAGGAGGAGGAGGAGGAGGAGGATAGAGGAATGTGGCCGTGGCAGCTCTTTGCCTTTCCAAAGTCAAGCTCTTTGCCTTGAATCCAAAGTCAAAGCAGGTAATGCAACGGCAAATTTGAAATACATTTAAGCAGGAGTTCAAGATAAATGTTTAAACAGTATTCCAGAGCAGTATTACTGAATGCAGCAAGCCTAATTTAATTAAAATATCTTCTGCACCCTTCCTTTTTAGACAGTGGTCAAGCAGAACCGCAATCTGATTTTGGTAGTGTAGTAGCAAATGAGAAAATGAGATTAAACCCTACCTGAGAACAATAGACTCAATGAAGCATTATGTTATGTTTTGTGTAAAATAATTCATATTTATTTTGGCTGGAATGTGTCACTTCCTGTAAATTTAGTGCATTAACTTTGATTTTACCTGGATTCCATCTAGATCGGTAAGTATCTGGTGCAAACACAAACTCAGTCATGGTTACGTGATAGACGCAGGAGGCCAAAGAGGGTATATTTTATCTGACACATTAGGAATTACTTTTTAGAGATACATGGAACTTTTGTGTCCCTCTGATCAGCAAAATAGGGGAGAAATGTCAAAATGACAACCAACGTTGTACTCTCATGAGGTTGCTAGAGTATCTGATCAGCCACTGCTGTAACCAAAATGTTGGACTAAATTGGTCTTTACTCCAAACCAGCAAGGCAAACTTCAAACTGCAAACTTCTCCAATGCCTACATGCTGATAAAATTCAGCAGCATGGAACTATTTCTAAAATAGTAGCCATAAGGAACAAGAAAAAGAGATAAAACAGTGCCAAGAAGGAAATAAGGAAAGTGAAGAATCAGGGCAGTGAGGTGAATACTATCACATCCTGCAGCAAGGAAACAAGAATGCTAATAATACTGACTGGGTCCTTTTCCTGTTTCCAGAGCATGACTTTTCTGAAGTTGGACAACCTGTGGAGCTGCAAAAAGAGCTGCTAAGGAATATGAAGGAGAGAACTCTCACAAATAGACAGCAGGAAGCTGGTGGTGAGTCACTCTAGCATGAGTGCATTAAGCGAAATCCCCTCAGGCTGCTTGTGAAGCAACATCTCCAGGGAAAGAACCATATCAGACAAAGCTATTCTGCTAATATGCAGAACAAGGCCCTATTATGGTGTGTTATTATTCCTTCCTATGGTATGAAGAGACCTTACTTCGTTAGGATATGCATACTGAATATCCACAAGAGAAGGCAAACAAAAGAAGTAAAATTCAAGGCAAATATCTTTATGATTCAGATTCTTTCATTCAGCTGTTTTTGGCAATATTCCCAGAGCTCCTTGGTTTGTGCATTAGCAACTGCATATTGCATCTACTTAAAGGCCTTTTTATGTACTGTTGTTCTTTTTACCACCTTCTTTCTGAAGCACTGTGGGAAAAACATTTATTCTCATTGCTTCCATACCTATGAATTAACTGTTGAGTAATGACAACAGAAGAGTTTACTGGGAAGAAAAATATACCATTTCATCCATTAGCTGTTGGAGCATTAATTAACAATGGGAGTAAGGCATCCTTGATAAATATTGTAAGTCCAAAAGCAACAGTCTGTAACATGTTACCCAAAGAGGGGAAAACTCTTACAGCACTCCCAAGTCTGGACAACTGGAAAACCATCTTTGGTTAATAAGACTGCAGACAGATTGGCATTATAGACCAGTAGAATAACATGCAAGCTCTTTTCATATACAATGAATAGTTATAAATTTAAGTTTCTCATTCCAAAGAGATGCATTGCAAAGTAATGTTGTACAAGTAAAACATCCTTCCTTATACCAACCACATCTTTGGGAAGATTCATGCAGTATTTTGGAGATTGCCCTGGCTACCTGCCCAAGTATATGCATGCACAACAAATGTAAACCTTCAGTCAAGCAGGTTTAGCACTAACAAAATAAAACCTGAGTAAACATTGTAAATTTAGGCCATATCCCCATAGTCTGGACCTGATCAAATAACAAATTATATGCCTTTTTTAAAAATAAAACAAATTGTGTAACTTAGGCAAAATGACTCTTCATTTTGCTCTTCTGTTTTATAATTAACACTTGCTGTAATAGGTTTTTCAGATTATCAGTAGTGAAGTAGTTAAACAAAATATCACATGGTAAATTAGTGCCCTTAATATAGGAATTAGTTTCTGCCTGGCTATTAAATGCTTGAATTAAAGCATGTCCTATTGTAGATCATGGATTATTATAAAAACATTAGTACCTGTTGCTATCAGGTCAATAAACATTTCTTCAAAGTGTAATGTACTAAATAACCAATTGTGGTAAGAAATTGCTGTGCATATACATTGTCACGTCAAAGATTATAGAAACTATATCTGTGAGGCAGTGGGAACATTCAGCAAGTGAAGTATGAGAATATTTTTTAGAAGTAATGGAGAACCTCAGTATTTATGTAATTTCAAGCAGATAAGAAAGACTGTATGTGCAGTAGCTGCTGTTGTTGCAGCCAAGGAATGTGTCAGTTATTATGAGCTAATGATTGCCAACTCTCAACTGAGGTCTAAATAGTTCCTGCTGTATTAGTCCTTGGCAGTTTACTGAGATCCTGGTTCCTAGCAAAAAGCTATCATAAGAGAATCAAGGAAAATGTAGAATATCCCTGTCTATATATTTCAGCTCATGCTCTATAACATTCCATCCATCTCCATTCTTTTCAAGGTGGCTTCCATCTACAATCTGACTCCAAAATTCTGCTAAAACTGAATGGAAGGATGAATAAATTTGAGTTTATTAAAGATGAGTTCATGAACTTGAGTGTATATGAAATCATGGGTAGCATGTGCAGTCTTTTTCATTTTAAATAGTATTATAATTGACTGGGATCCATGATGCCTTCCAAAGAGAGGATGGTGCTTTCTTCTGTTGATTCCAATCCACAAAGTTTCATTGCTTGGGGTTCCAGATGGGCCCTGATCTTCAAGAATAATTTCAGATGAATGAGGACACAGCCATATGTTGCGAAAAGAATGAAACTGGCATGGAATTCTTTGAATCCCTTTTCTATTGTCTTGGAGAATTTTTATGATACGATTATGATTGATCCATATGCGATTCAGTGTTATTCTCAGGATTCTGATGAGCATTATATAGTAGATCAATTTTCCTTATCCTCAGCTGACTGCTATTTAGTTTCATTATTCTACTGTTATATGAAATATAAACAAAGAAAGGTAATGCAGTTAACTAAGGATATTGTGTACATAATCATCTCTTAATCTCTATTTCTTTGGTTGACCTACAGTTAAAGTAGGTCAGTGTTGTCCAAACCTGGCCACTTTAAGATGAGTGGACTTCAACTCCCAGAATTTCCCAGCCAGCCAGAAATTCTGGAAGTTGAAGTCCACTCATCTTAAAGTGGCCAAGTTTGGACAACACTGAAGTAGGTTATCTGCCCTAGCTGAGGTTTTCAGAGATATTTCCATTCATTTAAGAAATGCACGGAGTCTTGGCAGCACCAAAGAAATAGAGACAAATAGCACCTGCTATAGTCAATAAAACAATCTGGGCTATCCGGTCATCCCAGGTCTAGACGTTCTGGAAAGCACTTCTAACTAAAAGCCCAGGAAATATCTTTTGTGGTTTTTTTTATCTTCTTTGTAGAAGGGTAGAACTAACAACATGAGCAGCATTCTGGACTGGAAAGCTGGCGATGGAATGCTATGATCCGGCTTATATAAGAACCTTGTGAAATCCTGACAGATTCTAAAGCACCCAAGCCTACAGGCAGCTTTCATCTGCATGACCTACTCAGGCAGCCTTTCTTTCTTAATGCTTCTTCTTAAGACAGAGTGCTTGAGCTTCAGGAATTTGGCCTTTCTGCTTGTCAGGGCAGGACTAACCAAAGTACAGCAGGATAACAGTCACTGATAATTGCAGCTGGCTTGGAGAGGTCTCTCAGCTGTGAAGCTTCAGGTTGTTTTCCATTTCTTGAGAACAGAATAAAAATCTACTCTGAAATTTCACCCTTTTCTCATTTTGTGTATGTTTGGGCTCTGCAAAGGCCTTCTGGCAGGTGGGTGTCAAAAAAGTCAAGATGGTAAGTGCAATGCATGATCAAAGCCCTGTCCCTTTTTATGGGCATCCCTGCTTGCTGGGGAAAATAGGGAAGTTCAATATCTGCCCCCATATTTACCACTCTTTAGAGGACAATTATTTACCGAGAGGAGTTTTTCTGTCTGCTGGTCTGGTGAAGGTTCTCTGTACAATAATAAAGGAATTATGGAGGAATTATAGGGACATTTTAATTCACATAGTGCTCCTTCAGATAAGGAGCCTTTCTGGTGCATACACTCACCTTCAGTGTGTGGAAAATAATTAGCAATATAGCATGCCCATTTGTGTTTTCCCTCCTCACAGGTAGAGATGACATATTTTTAAATGTTTCAAGTGATATCTCAAGAGTAGGAGAATGAGATCACCATACGGGATATTTTTCACCTTACTTACAAAATCTTGTGCCAAAATGAATTTAAAGTTTTTAGTATTTGACTGAAGGCATCTTGGTGATTGATTAATCTTTTACTGAAACATGCAAAGTATCATTTAGAGAGCAGAGTGTCAGACTGAGGAGATATAAGTTTGATGCTCAAGTCAGCCATAAAATTCATTTCATAATTTTGGGCCAGGAACTATCTCTCAGCCCAGCTTTCATCATAGAAATGAGGTGAAAGTGAAATACAGCAGGTGTGAGAAATGTGTGCTGGCTTGAATTCCTTGGAGAAATGATGGGAAGGAAGGAAGGAAGGAAGGAAGGAAGGAAGGAAGGAAGGAAGGAAGGAAGGAAGGAAGGAAGGAAGGAAGGAAGGAAGGAAGGAAGGAAGGAAGGGAGGGAGGGAGGGAGGGAGGGAGGGAGGGAGGGAGGGAGGATTTTTTATATTTAAGTTTTACAAATCTCCCAAGGCGAGGGTATTTATTCAGCTGTTTGAACTGAGATTGGTTAAAGATTTATATGAATTAATATAACAGTACAAAGTTACACTATGATTTGATTTAGAAGGGATGGGACAAAACTATCAATTTTGCCCCTCTGAGTATTCTCTAAGAAGTATTTGTAGTTGGTGACACATTTCCAAATCAATCAGCAGGGAATTTTCTAGCCACTAGTAGTATAATTTTGCAAATATGGAATCAATATGTGTCACTGATGCTTATGTCATTTTAAGATAATATAACATAGTGTAGTAAAATTACACTATGATTTGATTAAGACTCATGGGCCAAATTTTGTCAATTTTTCCTCCTTTGAGTATTCTTAAACTGAATTTGGACTTGGTGATCAATTTCTGAGTCAAACTGAGGGGAATTTGCTATCTACATGTGGTCTAATTTTGTAAATATATAATCAGTACATATCACTGATTGTTTATGTCATTTTAACAATAATGCATTTTACAGAAGTTCAGAAGAAATATTTTATCTTGAACATTGGACTCTACAGATATTTTGCTTTCTTGGTAAATTATCCATTTTTTTTTAACATATCTCCAAAACCTGGCTTGTATTCTTCAAAATATACAAATAATGATGGAATTGTCAGGGGTTAGAAACAAACATGGATGTTTTCAAAATATTGCATAAGAAGGGCATTTTAGTGGTATCAAATGATCAGTTAACCTCCTTCCCTGTAAGCCAGAAAAAGAATCAAAGGCAATAGGGAGACCTCCCCCCACCCCCAGTAATATACTCACTGAAAAATGCTAAGGTACACACATCCAATTTCCTATATCCTGTAAACTAACCCTTTCTTTTCCTTGCAATAAACTGTTGTGCAGAGTACAGCAATGCTCCCAGAAAAACTTTCCCCAGGGAAAAAATACACATCAGCATGAGAGGTTTGCAAACTACAATGTTCATATCTTGTTCTCCAAAGAAACTCAGCCAGAAAATATATACTATCTGGTTGTTTATGGATAAAAATGCAAAACTTCATAAGATACAAGTTGTATACAAAATATAGGAAAAAACACGTCTTCTCATAAATTCAGCATCCAAGACTTATCTACAAACATAAAGTCTCTAGCCAAAAACTCTCAGAGAAGAGGTACACTACTTGGTTATTAGTTACAACTACATAACCCATAAAACAACTTAATTAGCATTAATGGTGGCTAATGCTAAAACAACTGCGAGGCTGGGCATACAATGCTCGTTATATTGCCACTCCATACCCCTCCACTGAGTAACTAGCATACACACGCCAATAGGTGGCAGTAAATAGCAGTATATGTGCACAACACACAATAACAAGTTTTTTTCACATGATCCATGTAGCCATAATATTGTTGTACAGATAACAGGATGAATTTCTTCCCATGAGAAACTCCTGACATAAACCTGCCTACTAGAATCTATGTGGCAATCTTGCTTTCTTAGTTGTGAGCTGTTGTAAGGGATTTGACACATATTTTCTGACAAATTAAATGAAAGGCAAATTTAGCCAAATTTCTCTTAAAACAATTAGTTGGAAACCAGGACAATAAATATGTGAGTAGAGGCAAGAAAGGATACAAAAATTCTGAATGGCATTCGTGCAGGTCCTGCTGTTCTTTCAAAATAGCAGCTGTCATTTTAGTCCCTTCTTGTAACCAAGTAAGAGCCTCCTGTGCAGATCACAGAGGAGGAATTTTCTAGAAAGGATAGACATAGAAATAGACTCTTACAAGGTAGAACCCATCCTTTAAAATTAATTTAATAATTAAGGCAAAACAAAATATTCCTCTTAGAAACCCATTTAACAGAGACTTCTGGGGAAGCAATGGTTGACTGAAGATGGAGGCAATGACCATGGCAGAAAGAGGAGCCAATGAATGGACCAGCTTCTCAGAATTCAGAGCAAGGAAAAAAACAGGATCATCCATAAGTGTTCCATACGGTGGCTTCCCATGAGGAGACAATAAGACAGTGATTTCCAGTGGGTTTTACAGCTCTGGGAGCCAGGATAAAGTCATCTCACCTAAGCCACAGTTTGGTGCCTTCAAAAGGACACTGGGTTCACATACTTCCTTTCTTAATCACTTTAGGAAATTGCTTCTTAATGGTTTTTGGGATGTTAAAAACCTTCAGAAAGGCGAGTTTCGTTACACTAGGTGAATTCCCTTCTATCCTTAACAAAAGAAGTTTCATGCAAGGTTAAGGACTTTAAAAAATATATATTTTTGAATAAACAGAAAAAGGGTGACTAGAATGTTGAGTTTGGAAGGTTATAAATGAATTAAGGTGCCATGTGGACTTAAAATAAGTTTTTGAAATTAATTACAAGAATACATCCTGTGGGTTGTTTAAAATTGTATGTATGTGTATAAATATTTTGAAACTAACTCTAAGAAACCTTCCCATGGGAAAGTGTTGTTGATTGGAAAACAAACAAACAAACATGATAAGAAGGGACTTTGAAGGTTGCCTAGAGGGAATCAGAGAGAACTAAAGAGTATAATTAAAGGAGAAGAAACCCATTAATACAGAATGGAGTAACATTATTTGACTGTGGAAGAATTCAAGGATATTTGGGAACAATGCACTCAGAAATTATTCTTAAGAATGTCTGCTACTATAAAAGTGGATTTAAAAGGAGTTATGGAAGAGGAACAGATTGTACTGGATAAAACAGAGGCTGAGGCTGATTTTAATGTGGATCTGAAAATGGATTTAAAAATGTCAGGCTACAAGAATGATATGGAAAATGATGCTACACTGGTTTTACAAAAGAAACTGGCTGATGTTTTAATAATTAAAGGGGAGAAAATTATAAGAAATCAACTTGTGGGACACTATTTGAAGATCAAGATCTTTAAAAGTAAATCAAAGGAATACAAAGTGGGTTTATTTGATCAAGGTTAAAATATATATGTTGTTTTTGGTAACTCTTAATGGACTTTTTTTAACTAGGATTGAATCACAAGGCTTTAAAGATTTGTTTATAGATAAGAGACAAGATATGGGAAGAAGTTTTTTTTTTTTTTGGCTGTATTTTAGAGAAAGTGATGTAACTGTGTTAAAAGAAATCCATTTGACAGGGATGTTCTCAGTAAATTGAAAAGCAGAATAATGCATATTTGTACTTAAAATTATAACCAGAGGGATCCCATTATAAAATGGATTCAAACACATTGCTAACGCATAGTTGATTCGTTGAATAAGCTTCACACAATGTATTATGCCATGAACCATGGTTTACAAATGGAAATGTATCTGTTCACATGACAGCAATGGAGATATACTGTACATATTGGGTCAAACCTTATGTGTGCTTAAAATATGATTTTAACATCTATCTCTTTCATTCAAACATGATATTCTATCTGCTGTACTGAGTACAAGGATTTTATACAGAGGACAAGAATCCAAGTAGGTGTCTTTAAGATAAAGAACATGTTATCCTAGGTTTTAAGCTGAGGGTTTTTATTATTCAGTCAAATCATAATAATTAGGATTTCACAATTTGTGCACAAAATTCCTCAAAATGCCTGTCACGAGTACAATGAAAAATAATTATCCTGAGATTTCATAATAAATCTTATAGGCTACACAAATTAATCCTCATAATATTGAGGAAATTGCAAAGGCAGAGGCATTAAAAGTTAGAACCTTCAGTATGGCTCTGATTGAAGTTGTGTGCCACAAGATTTTCTTTGAATCACTTGAAAGAAATCAGTGGCCTTTGAATATAAACTCCTGACAGGAAACTAAGATTAAGGAAATGCCAAAGGCATCCGAAGCTAAAGCTCCTACTACAAGCCATTCTCTAAATTTTTACTTCCTGTCATAAACAGAAAGCTTCTCAAGACATGGCAACCATCCATTCTGCTAGCTATAAGCTAGCCAATAAATTGTTCAGAGAAAGAAAAGAATGCAAGTGTCTGATATGCCAAAGGGTTATAGCAACACAAGAGCCCATGTCAGGCTTTAAAGGTGCCAGGGTTTCAGGCGGTTCATTTTGTGCATTCCAAGGGATGTTTTCATCTGAAGAAAAATAGGAAATGAATGAGATTTACATACAAATGAAGAAGCCATACAAGGATTAGTGATTAAGCTCCATACAAATCTCAGAATTTTGCTAGGGATCTTGAACACATTTCTCACAAATAATTGAGGGGAGAAAATTTCCTCTAAAATTTCTATATGCTAACAGTGCATTTTATGTATGTATGTATGTATGTGTGTGTGTGTGTGTGTGTGTGTGTACACACACATACATAAACACACACAGAGAGAGACAGACAGACACACATACACACACAGAGACAGACACACACACACACACACACACACAAACACACACGGAGCCTTTGGCCTAATTTCCAAAGCCTTCTGTAAGTAAGTAGCCCAGAATTTACAGCTTACTGAAAGGGAAACAGAAATATTCCCCATCTCTCTTATAAGACTGTCATCAAATGTGTTAGTTGGTACCAGAAGTTATTCATTACTAGATCTGGGAATATGCTGTTCTTGGTTTTTAAAATTTAAAGAAACAAAATGAATTTTAAAATATAGAATATATTTTAAAGAGAACAAAGCACACACACACACACACACACACAAAATAACTGGAGAGTGAATTGTTAAGTATTAACCATAGAAGTAGTTAACAGATAGGGCTACATCTTTCTAAAATTACATTATATCAATTGAAATCGTCCTAGGTTGTGTTGGAGTGGTTGTAATAAAACTGGTATCAAATTGTTCCAAAATTCCTAGTGTGTCCATCAGCACAAAAAGGTTGGTGACCCATAGTTATGTAAATGTCTTTTTGCATAGAAATATTCATTATGGATGTTAGAAAATGTTGTACTTCTTAATATTAAGAATTTGGCAACCACAAATGGTCTTGAGATGCTTTCTGTTTATGACAGGAAGTCAAAATACAGCATTCTTGACCATTGTCTGCTGCACGGATATAAAACCTAGGAGTTGTAGAACTGATATTTTTCTTTCCTAAATATTCAAATACTAACTAGGAGTGCACAGATCTATCAAGTTTGATCTTATTTTCTCATTGTTCTACCCTTTGAAATTTTTATCTTATCTTACATTACTATGTAAAAGTGAAAACGCACATTTTTGTGCACAGTTCTCCCAACATACATATTTTACACAAATATTATTATATTTGTGTTCTCTGCTGCATTTTTTGTTATTTTATTTATGCATCTTATTTTCATTAATGTATGCAGTTTTTCTGTGTACTTTCTGCAATACACACACTTTTATTCACATGTGCTACTTGAAAATCTACATTGGAAATAGAAGAAAAATATACTGAAGAATCAGTGCATTCTACTCATCCTCCAATGCATGTTTATGTTTGGGAAGAGTAAATTAGGTAAATTCATCTTAAAATGCAAAATGAATGTATGTTTTCCCCATATCTTGAATATACTAGTATGTTCTGATACCCAATGAGTAGCATACATTAACACAGTGTATTTTACCAATTATAAATCTGTCACCAGAGTAAATAATAAGATGTTCTGGGAAATTCTCTCCAAAAAATGAGCAATTGCCTATAAAATGCAGGATTGATACTCAGTTTATATGTGAGCAGAATGCAATAAAGTTTTTTAACATGATATGATCTCAGAGAGATGACTACAAAGAGAGATGAGTGAAGCAATAGAGACAGATGCATTTGATAATATCTATAACATTCAAAAGTAAAATTAGGAACAAGGCACAGTGACACAGTAATCAAGAGAAATATACCACTTCAGAGAATCAGACCAAAATGCATAGAGCCTTGTCATACAGCCAGCCCCTTGAAGTCTTTAACTTAGTAGAAGTCACACAAAACCATTCTGTAGTCAAAGACCACATATGTGCATGGATGGAGCCCCAGTGGCTTCAAAAGAGGTTCCATAATTCTGCAAATTATGAAGGCAATATATGCTGAAACTGAAGATTTCCATTCCTCTGGTTGACACAACCGTATGTTCAGTCACTTGAACCTTGACCAAAATAATATATCTAAAAGAGTAAACCATAGACATCCTTTGTGGAGGCAGTTGCAGAATTAGGGAAAGAAACTTAAAGGAACTTCTTTTTTCACATCTGAATTAGAGATGGTTAATGTTCAGATATTGCTGAGCTACAACTTCCATCATCACTCCTTATTAACTGTGCTTGCTAGGATTAACAGTTGTTGAAGTTCAGTACATGTTGCTTCAGAAAGATTTATTATAGCTTTTGTTCATTTTCTAGGTCAATGGAGATTCAATTGGCTTGATCATGATGTGCCCAGATTGATTGACTTTAACTTGACTGATACACACAATTTTATAATGCTTTATAATCACCACAGTGTTTGGCCCAAACTAGGGTGTGTTTAAAAGCCAAAACTCCACCACAGAATCATTAAGATTTTTATTGGATATTACAAAGAATGGAAGAATACTCTGAAGTTCCCCCATGCCTCTGTCTGGTCATTCTTCCTCTTTGGTCAAGTTGCAGAGTTTCCCAAAACTTGCATACAAAATAGAGAGGTTGATTGAATGGGAATATGAAAGGAGATCATGAACCTCCTAGATCCTGGACTGCAGCCTGATATGTAGGATTGATCTCTACAATGGGTGAAGATACATGTTTAGAAGGGCCATATCAGGACTAAGGAAATAAGCCAGTGCTCTTCCTACAAAACTCATTTCCTATGTATAAGCAATTCTTATTTTGGTCTGTAAATATCTCTCTTGTAAGTGTGAGTGATATTTATCTCATCTGTTGCTTGAGCTTGGAATCCCATACAAAATGAACTTATTCTCACATCACACCTTTATTATTTATTACTTTTTGGGGCGGGGGGAAGGGAGGCATAATATAGTGGGTCATGCCAAAAGTTTCCATTGGTAACCTTGCCATTTCATTTTTAGCTGTCATGGAGCAACATCTACTGTTCTGCTAATTATGGACTTCTAGCAAAGTTTACCTTGGAAGAATATTAGTATTTCTCATTATATGGCACTTTGTCCTAATTTTTTTTTATCTGAAATACTACAGGCTCATAAACTGGCTTTTTAAAAATCAAAATGAAATTCTCTTCACTGCAGCCAATCCTCCTTGTAATTGCTGTTTACAAAGATAGTGATTATTCCTTTGCAATCTAGTAAAACACATGCATAGACAGACAGAGTAAATGGCACACATTATTTTTTTTTCATCTTTTGTTATCCTTTTTATGCCAGTGCATTACCACAACAAAATAGATGGACAGTGCCTTTCAGATTATATTCTATTTGATTTCCACATAGTCCTTCCTTTTCAAGCCCTAATATGTTTTCACACTTTCCGGTTTAAACAATCATAGACTGTCAGCTACTGCTTTAACAGCAATGAGCTCCCATCAATTAGAAGAGAATTGTTGATGAGTGTATATAATGTGCAAGGATCTTCCTGGAAAGAAACCCTCCTTAAAATATAGAACATTCCCAGAATGAATCAACAAGAAATACTATTGATGAGATTACCATCAAATGATAATCATTAAGAAAATTATACTGGATGCAACCTGTGTCCCATTATGAACAAATACATTTCTGCTGAAATCAATGGACCTTATGACTGAGTAAGAGCAGGCATTGTCTTCTGTGATTCAGTAACAATTAGTTTCTACAGCCAAGAGCTAAACTAAATGGTAAATTATTTTGACAGAAGGCAATTTCATCTCTTTAGCATAATGAAATCCTAATGAGAGAGTCTACCAAAGGTTCTTGGAGTTGTGCAGTAATAACCTCAAATGTTTATGATTAGATATAACTTGTTCTGAAAATGAGAAAGGAAAGGAAGCTAGTATTAACATACAGTAATTCACAGGCTGATTTTGAACAGGGCTTCTTCGCTAGTATAGTCAGATATATTCAAGCCCTTCATGGTACATTTTCACCCTACCACCTACGCACATCCTGTGACTGTTCTATGATTGCATTAGAACAGCTTATGCACTTGGGGAAAAATCACCACCTACATAATTTTGCTAGTACAAAGATACCAGGAAGGAGGAGGGGGTTATGAAAGGAGAATCAACTAACAAATAATCTAAGAGGAGAAACATGCTACATGAAACAGCCATTGCTTTTTCCAAATGATGAGCAGCATCTTTCTACAGAAAGCTCTGAATTCTAATACAGATGTTGGAAAATCTTAGCTGTTTGTCATTGCTTATATTATATAAAAATAAAGATGCTGTGATATGCACATATGCTTTCCTCACAGATGAGTTGTAACATGAGGTTTTCATCAGAAGCAAATTCCACTTACTTCTACTAAATAATAGGGATGTGCAGAGCTTTGAAGGAGGACTTTGCCTCAGTGAAGCTTCACTCAAATCACCCCTTTGAAGTGCTTTGATACAGTGAGATGGATAAACCTTGTTTTGATGCTTTTAAGAGATAGAATGCCTTGACACATCAAGGTGGAGTGCCTCAATGAAGCATGTGGCATCATTTCACACATATTACTAAATGAGAGCAGGATTGCAACTTCAAAGCTGTAGAAACGGTTTTCTTTACACATTCATTTCCAATTTCATTCCCAAGGTTGGGTACTAAAAATTCTTATTAACAGAATGCCAGTATTTGTAGAAATTAAGATAATAATGTACTACCATAGATTTTCCAAAAGTAGTATGGATTTTGGAACTCCACTAGAATCAGAACTATAAGTATACTGCCTAATTATTGCAGTAGTAACTTGTTTTACTTATACCGCTCTTTCAAAACTTTTGAGTAATCATAAAACTCTTTTACAGCTTTGGATTTTCACAGCCTTATGGTCTTTCATCTGATGTACCTTGTAATAGCAAAAGTAGCTGAGAGAGTTTCAACAATTACTACATCACTATTGGGGTAAAACATTCATATATATTTGAGAGATGTGTAAAAGAATTCAGGCACAAAAAAAATCTGAAAAATGCTACTGAATAAGTTACTGTATTAACATAATTTCTCTGAATATAACATTAACTTTGATCTGTTGATGAGCTTTTGTGGCATAATGGAATGTTTAAGAAAACTTCAATGCTTCACAGTCATCACTGAGAGCTTAAAACTGATTAAGCTGGGATGGAATCTTCACATAGAAATTCAGGAAAAAAAGTCTAAATGTAGATATATAGAAAAGAGGCAATGTGTGGAGATGGAAGAAAATTGATGAAAGAGAGGAGAAACCTCATATAGAGTATGAAGAGGATGACATGGAGAATCATGGAAGCAAGAAAGTCCCCCAAACATTTGTAAGTTGAATTCATATATTGATTTGAACAAAGTAGCCATGTCCATGGCTGATGCTCTCTATTTTAGTAATATTTCAGATATTTATATTAAATAAAATGAGCCCAGATGCTGGTGATCTTTGATGCCATCCTGTTTATTTAAAAACTTCAAACTTAAATAAACTATATGTAGCTTTCTCCCTTTCTGTGAGTCACTGTTGCCAAAATTTTTGCTTGTTTTGTTTCAATATGGTCTTCTCAAATTGTACATATCAGGCATCTGTCTTTATTAATATACCTTAATTAGTAGCTTGAGAAATGAGTATTAATCATACTATTTTCTTTTTTACTTCAGACACAACAATTATAGGACAAGTTAAATGATGGTAGGGAGGCATGCTACAAAACTGAAAAGGCTTTGACAAAGTACAACTAATAATTTAAATTTTTTCACTCCCTATCTGTGACACCAGGCTTCTAAATCCCATTTGCTTGTTTATGTATCAATGCTTATATTTTTTGCTAAATGACATGATGTGAATCATTAGTGCCCTTTTTACACTCAACCTTTTGCTCAAGATTGCTGTATTCAGTTCAAAGAAGTGCCCTGAATTTGACAGTAGTTTAGTCCTGTAACCACAAAACATGTAGCTTTTTATGCTTGTTGCATATCTGCTGAAACGAGGACAGGATTTTCTGAATCTAGGTGAGTTATATCTGATCCTGAATGTTTTGAGGGAAAAAGAGAACAATAAGTGGTGCCATTTTAAAGCTGCCCTGCAATGTAATTCATTCTACTTATAAACAATAAGTCTCGAACAAGCCAGATGCATTTAGGCAAGAAACTATCTTGATGCTTAATAAAAACAAATAAAATGCTTCAAAAAGCATTGTAAGAAAATGTCAAGGGAAAGAAGTCCCCAAAGCACTTGAGGGAAACCCCCAGGATAGGCATTTCCAATATACTCTCCCAATTATTTAGAACACCTCTTTTTGTGTACAGTATTTGGGATTCCTATTTAGCACATGAATGACATTTTAAAGGCAGTGTGGCATGTTATCTAACAGTCTGAAAGTGGAACAAGCTAAAGCTTTCTATTTTTCATATGTATAAAAAAAAAATGGTGTACTGGATTTTCTGACAGGTGGCAACCGGGAATTCATACAGATGCTCTAGCAATGATGGAGCTCGTGATGAAGCTTACTAGCGAGTAATCAGACTGCTGAGAGGCAATGAGTGATATATGACATTTCCTTATCTTTCATTTTTATGGTGTCTCACTCCAGTACCTTCCCTAGAAGTAGGAAAGGCAGCCTGATTGGCAACAGTGAGGGTGCTCTGATTTCCATTAAAATCCCATTCTAGCAGAATATGTAGATAAGATAAAATCAGGTGCAGGAGAAAGAATGGTCAAGAATGATTCCTTATGTCAACTTCCTTAAGTTAACATCTGTCCAAATGATTTTTCTGCAATTACCATTCCTGTGGCATACGCCCTGATCCTCTAAAAAGGCTTTTTTTTTAGAGGCAGGAAGGAAGAGTGGGCAGTGAACTTTCCTTCCATGGACTAAATATCGGTGGATATTATTACTATTATTCTAAAATAATATCTTTTCCATAATCTAAGCTATGTGACAGTGATCAGGGTGTTCTGCTATTTTATATAGGATGATCCAAACTTGCTAGGACAATAAATGGAACTAATTTCACAGAACGAAAGATGCAGACAAGCATTCCTCCCTTGGGGAAACTGGATTTCATTTCATCTCAGTCAAGCTTTCTGCTTTACGTAGACTTTCTTCCTTCTATTGCGTATTCTTTAGATTGTCACTTCTACATGTTATACTAATGCCTTTAAATAACTTGCATTGGGAACATATGGAGGAATGAGGCATATCGGAGGTATAATTAGAACCGAAAACTATGGCTTCTTTCACAAATCATTCAATGTGTGGCAGTCAGAGTGATCCAGATAGCTCACTAAGAGCAATCCAAAATGAAAAGCAAGAGAAGGGGACAAAAGAGGGACCCGTCTGCTCTTTCTGCTCCAATAATGGAATGATTAGAAACTGAAACTGAACAGCTCGGAAAGTGCAGCTCTTTTATTTAGATGATTGAGGTTAGTTCATACCAAACCTTTCAAACAAGACAATTAATTTCTCATTCTTATAAAAGAAAAACGTGACAGTGAACAAAAGAACAGTACAATACAAAAATCATGTAGCAGTGGGAGATCACATAAAGGGAACCTCTTGCTCTCTCAGGACCACTGAAACATAGATGTCTCTTACCTAGTAATTACCTGGATATAACTGATGGGCTGAGTGTGTGCTCTGAATACATATTGGGAGAGTAGGCATGGCTAGGAAGGAATACTAATGGAGGAGAAAACAGAGCTATTCTCTAATATCTAATGTATCATATATGAAATTTCCTTCATGCTGTCTGAGATCATATTAAGATACGTCAAAGTTTAGTATTTCTGTCCCAATTGTTTAATTTATATATATACTCATTTTAATAGTGCTTTACCAGAACGAATGAAGGCTCTAATGTGATTTACACAACAGCAGAATGAAAAAATTAAAGAAAACAGCATCAAATGATAGAAAATAAAACTGTGGAATTAAAATTATCAATTGCACCTGAATAGAAAAACAACAATAAAAAGTAAGCAGGTTGAGAATGTTTTCATCCCTGCCTGAAAGCTGTCAGAGATTATTTTTGTTTCACCTTCTTCTGTAATTGTCCTTCTTTTGCATCCCCCACAAAGTGTCTTCTGAATTCCAAACAAGGAGAGCTTCATGTGAGACAGAATAGCAACTGCATTCCACCACATGGGATGGCAACGTCTCCTAAGAATAGAAGTAGCTTTCATCATCCAGAAACACTTTTAGGTGACTCACAAACAAAACACAGTGGAGACAGTGTTCCCCCTCTGTTTCCAGTTATTAATCTCATGTATACAATCAGACATGTTTAGCTGCCAATTGTGGAGGTTTAATAAGTCTTGTGGAATTTCCATTAATAGATTTGGTAATCTGTAAATTTGCTTATCATTTAAAAAGATAAATCTAATTGTCATTCTCTGCTAATAAATTTGAAAAGAAAAGTATTCTGTATGTTGCATGAAGAAAAAATACATTTTTGCTGATACTGGACCTATTGGAAATCAATAGCGTTCATTACTTAGACACACACATACACACGGGTTTTCTTGATCATTTCACTTGTTAGTTCAAGTATAGCTGAGCTGAAGGAATTACATATGTACACAATATTTCATCTCAGATAGTTTCTGCCTTTACTTAAAACTGCTGTTCGGGAAAAAAACATAGGAACTTTGGAGCTATCTTCTGTGTATCAACACTCAATTGGATTATCAAATGATCTAAAGCTTCCTATTCCTCAAAGCATATCTATAAGGGCATCCAGTTGGAGTTTAAATGTAAGCCAATGCTATTACATTAACAAATGTATACTTACTTGGGACCTTGACTGGATCATGTTCAAAAGAAGAGACATTTCTTTGATGTGGATCACCAAATATAAGCATAAAGAGTATAGCTGGCAGCAGACGTTCATAATATTTTACCATACGGTTGAGAGACTGTAGAACTTAATCTGCCATTGAACTATTGCATATTTTTGGGAAATCTTAAAGTATCTGCTGGTTACCTAGTTGTTGCAATCAGTGGGGAAAAACTGGGTCTTATCATATATAATAAGATATACCATTTTTTTTAATCAAGAGCACCAAGACAGAATCATTTAACACAGGTTAACTAGATTTTGACTCTTGAAGAGATCCTGAGAATATATTCTTAATCTGTAAACATAAATCATATCAACAAATGATTAAAATTATAGGAAATAGCAACAGCAATAAAAAAAGACCAGTCTAGCCCTCTCTTCAAATACTAAAAATCAAGAACTTTCCTTAAATTAAATCTATAAATAATAGAAAGGGGAGACATGTTGATCCAGAGTAGTTAACTTATCATCTTATTTGAAGTCTATTGTACTCTCATAACAGACATAAGATCTCTGTTGAAGCCTGAAAGAGGGAAAAAAGGTAATATTATATAATAATGAATTCTTGAGTGAAGTGGGACAGGTTTACTTCCTTCAATAATATCAGTTTTGTCTGAAAAGAAAAATGGAAGCACCAATGATCATATTTTAGACTAATGATCAAATTTGCAAATTTGCATTAAGTAGCAGTAACAAACAGACCAGATATAGCAGCACTCCCAAAAATATATTTTATATATAAATTTTTAAAAATTATCATTTGGACTACCAGTTGAGATGTATTTCTGGCATCCCTGCCTGGAAAGCCATCTTAGAAAAACATTAAATAATAATAATTGATAACAACAATAATAATAGTAAAGGCAATAAAAGACTAATACAAAAAGGATTGAACCAACACCATTTCCTTCACACACTTAAGCCTTCTCACCTGCCACTGTGGGCCAGCAGGGCATGCGCGTGCACGCGCACACACACACACACACACACACAAAAGACAAGTCATTCACTTTGATTACTCCTCTAGATTTACCATGGGATTGCTTTGTTAGTGTCTGAAGTCTTGCAGCTCAATAACTTTCCCAGTCATCGTGATCTAAAGAAATTAATATAAACAAATTATAATCTTCGGAACATTCTCTGTTGCCTTTCCTATATTATTCCCAATGCACAGTTAAGCATTCTTGATAGGTTTAGGTTCCTGTGTGATTTCCACTGCAGTTATATGATTACCTATTTAGCAACTCTTGGCATCATCTAGGCTGCAGTTCAGTTACACTAATAATATGATCAGCTGTTTCAGACTTCATTGAAACTACCTTCCAGAGCTAGGCTGCAGTTGGTACTCTGTCATCTCATGTTATTAGCAGTACATATTGTATGAGGGGAAAAAAGGTGTAATATTTCAAGGCCCATGTGATTTATTTTACTAGTCCATCTTGGGGTATGTTTCATCTCAAATTCAACATTTAAAATACAGTTTGTCTAGAAACTATGAATTGCTGCAAGATTCCAGTTACTAATTTTATTATTCCAAGAGCCTTAAAAATATGCTTCAGATGAACATGTTGCAAGGACCTCAAGGAGTAAGAAAGATGTACTGTTAACCCCAACATAAACCAACCAACAGTAAATGGATGTAAAGCATTTGATTTCAGAAGTTGATCTTTGGATCATAATAATTATGCCCTTGTGATATATTCTGAAAATGTCATATTTCTAGAGTTACCAAATGTTGTTGTGTAAATAAGCACATATGACAGAATCCTGTGAGAATGGAATCTATGGTTCTCAATGATCATGTAATGAGCCTATAGTGAGCCATTTTACCTGTAAAAAGCTGATTCATTGTACTTTGTTTAATTCAATTAAGGCTTGAGGTTCTCTGTTTCCTTCACATTAAGGAAAACAACACATTAAAGTTTCAATCATTCTTTCTTTATGTTTACAAAATTATTTATAATGCAAAGAGGAAAAAAGTTCTCTTACAGGTTTTCAGATAGACTTCACATATGGCATTTCACAAAAGCTGTAAACATGTTTAGGAATATTTTTTTAAGTTCATTTCTAGGTAATGCTGACATAGAAATCCACACAGAGAGAGAACAGAGGAAGGAACACAGAATGTAGAGACTGAAAATAATGATGATTGAGAATAAAAAATATGTGCATAGCGATGGTAGTGATGAATACTGACTACAGAAGAAAGCTCTTTTCTGTTATTTCCTTGTGAGAACTTTCCCTAAGAAACTTCACTAAAGACAAGAGTGCAATGCAGCTAAGGATCAACACAATTAGATACTTTAGAAGAAAGTAAATGTTTTAACTTGCTACTTAGTTCTTCCTGCTGAAACCACTGAGACTGTCAGGTCTGACCTCAGGCTAAATGATACCCAATCTCAGAGCAAAATAAAATCTTGGGTTACCTGATAGATTAAAGATATTTATACCAAGCTCAGGTCCACCTGTCCCAGTGTAGATGTCAAACTCAAGCTGGCTGAGAGGGATTGTCTGGGAAAAGAGCTCTATGTGTTTGTTGTGTCTCTGCCGCACCTCAGCAATGAGGCTGGACAGTGTTGCTGTCCTTCCCATTTATACCGCAGGAACAGTTTTGGAACAGTCATTGGGGATTCCTTGCTGTTCTCCCTCTTCCCACCCAATGTCATCTACTAGCTGGGAAACCAGCGATCAAATGCTTTCTTTAATGTGTGGCAGGATGGTGTCGGAGGACCAAGCCTTAATTTTTATTTATTTATTTATCCTTTCTTACTGCATTTGCATTTTCTTGCTTTCTCAGAGCAAAAAGGTGGACCATCAAGGGAGGGGACAACCTGCCAGACAGGATGTTGCTCCAGCTAAACAGAGTCAGCAAGGAGCTTGTACAGTTTCACTGTTCCCATTTTTCCCATACTTACATTGACAGGTCATGTTCTATTCACATATACTCAGAAAGAAGCCCCAATGAGGTTGAAGAACATCTCTCACCTTCCCACCCCTCTTTCTCCCCAGCATTGTTTTGAATGCATGTAGTTAAGAATACTTGTCTCTGAAAAAATAAATTCATCCTTATTTGGAACCATTTTTAAACTTCTGAGTTTAGCCTGCAGTAATCTGGATGACTGACGAAAGCCAGTTTGGTGTAGTGCTTAAGTTACCAGGCTAGAAATCAGGAGACTGTGAGTTCTAGTCCCACCTTAGGCACAGAACCAGCTAGGTGACCTTGGGCCAGTCCCTCTCTCTCAACCTAGTCATGCCAGGAGTCAACACTAACTTGAAGGCACCAAAAAATAAAAAATAAAAAAATCTTGATGACTTCTGTGAAATCAATTCATAGTGCTATCAATCTCCTAGAGAAATACAAGTTTGATATACCTATAAAAAACATGCCCAAGAAAGCATATCTGAGCAATCAGAAAAGCTGATTTGAAATACAAAGCAGAGAATCCCAAAGCAGAGAACTCTTCATGTTTTTCTACTAATGGATCTTTCTTTCTTTTCTCCTTCTGAAGCCAATTTCCTTTGTGAATCATTTTTGGTCAAGCAAAGACTCTTCTCTCTCCTACCTTCCATTCCACATTTATGTCTATGTGTGTGTTGTGTGTGTATTGCATACTTTCCCTACTTTGCACACCACATGCACACTCCACATGCACACACGCACACATGTCACATACAAAAAATAGCAGCATGGCCAAAGCCATTCCACCCAGGAAAAGGATCCAAGAAACTCTGAGAATTATTGGTATGCCTACATTAAAATGAATGAACAAGAATTCCTAGGTGACAGATAGATCTTCTGGGATTTCAATGTTCCGATGTGAAGAGAAAAAGTCCTCATATCCATTTGTCTTGCAGCCAAATCTGAAATGACCATGGAAGCAATCAGATGGGGGGAAGGGGACAGAAGGACATCTTCAGCCAACTTGGTGAACCAGCTGGAGCTGAATTGTTCACTGTCCCTGATGGTGCAATTTCCAGACTTGTACCTGAGATGCTCTAGACTGTACACATGGGAAGTTTTGTGTTGGGAGAAGGAAAAGACTACTTCCAAGCAAGAACAACAATGCCTGTAGGCTACTTCAGCAGTGGGCTGGGGTGGAGATAGAAAGGAAATCATGAGGACTTGTCCTTCAAAAATGGTTGGTAAAAGATGTTCACTCAGTGGGCATCATGATGTGACGATGAGCCCATAATGTCTGTAACAAAGAATCAGTAAGCAAAGGTATCCAATCTGAATATAATGTAGGCATTTATTTATTTATTTATTTATCTTTTCAACTGCCCTTGGGTCCTTTTTAATGCATGTTTATTAACATTATATAACTAGGCCTAATGTTGCTCCCCTGTCTCCTTCCTAAAGTATTTTTGTGGCTGACAGGAGGAGAGAATCCTTTGCTAGATGGATGTCATGTTAATCAGCACAGCAGTATTTCATGAATGGATGCTACTGGGAGTGAGATTTTTTGCTGATAGCTGGCTATCTCTCTTCAGCTGTTTCAAAGCGTTATCCATCAAAGTCAGAAAGACTGACAACTCTCCAGCTGAAGAAAATGGAAGAAAAACAAACTGGAGTGAGTTTGGAAGATGTAAGAGTTTGGAATTTGGAGTTTAGAAGAGAATTTTGCATTTAAAAAAAGGAAGAATAGAGTTGGATGAATTTGTTGTCTAAAATATAAATTAATCCTGTTACTAACACAGAATTACTAATTCTGTTATCTGCTTAAAGGAATGTACTCAGCTGTTGTCTGTGTGTGTGTGTGTGTGTGTGTGTGTGTGTGTGCAAACAAAGAAAACATCACAGAGACTGAAGAAGTCTCAGATTTACTCTCCTGCAAAGAAAACTATTGCCCTGAAATTCACCCCCATGAGAGGTGGGATGAGGATATTTAACAATATTTTCATTGTTCAGTTCTATTTGCTTTATTTCATAGTTTCATTTTTTGCCTGTGTGCATGTGTATCTTTTCATATATATATATATATATAATTATATACATATATAATCAATCCCCTCATTATTAGGTATAGCCAGTAATGCTAGCTAAAAGCAACATTGTGCTTGCCTGTCAACGCTACAAAGGTCTGATAAAAAGCTTGCATTATGAATATAATTGCCACCAGCCAAACTAAAAATTAAAACAAAACAGGAGCAGCATTTTCTACTTACTTCATTTTCATTTTTCTATCTGTGTACTTTTGGGATGAACACAAGCAGCAAGAAGCTCAAGCAGCAATAAGTACTTGCTTCTCCTGAGGGAACAATTAATATTTTCAAAGACCGGCAGAAAGAGAGTTCTTAAAAAAAAAATTTTTAAGTATAAAAATTATAGGAAAACTGTCAAAAGAAGGTCCCAAAATATTAATATTTTGTTAAAAATAAACCTACATCTCACCACAATTAATTTTTCAAATTACATGAAATACACAAGTAAACAATGCCCTAGACTTATGAACAAAGGATGGTTTTATGAAAGTTTGTCACACAATTAGTCTATATTAGGACTAAACATAATATATTGCTGGGAAGCTGAAAATGATTTGAAACAAGTTAAAGTAGGGTGGCTTTCTTCTATAGGTGTTTACCTGAGACTAGATCCTTAAATCTCGAAGGAAGCCCTGTATGACTTCCTATATGACTGACAGGCTGTATCAGATATAAAACACTTTTTAACAATGTTCCCTTTCACATTGGCTGATAAACTTTATCACATTGTTCTGAGTTTTGTTTTGTTTTAATGACAGAGAAAGGATTTGGGTAAACTATTGATTTCCCTGGATCAGTAGTTTCATTCATAGCTGTCTCTTGTACAAAAGCTTCAGGTGCCCTCCAATGAAAATTAAATCAAGTCACCACATCCCCCCCAAAATAAATAAAATCAAATCAAATCACCACATCCAAAACAAAGAAGAAGAAAAAAGCAGTGTTCTCTCTGTATTGTCATCACACTGAAAATTCCAGCTGGAACAGCTGCTTCTTGATCTCAGTCTGCCATAACATCAGTGGTTATGAAAAAAACACAGGCTTGTCTAGCCAAGCATACAGTCAGGCAGCCTAAGCAGTCATAAGTGTGCTGAGATAGGAGCCATATTTGTGAAATGGCTGAGGTCTGCTCAAACAACGTGTTGTGTGTTGCTCAGGAAATGCCATAGCAAACTTAGTTTTTAGAAGCTTTCTTTCCAAAAAGAAGGTATGAAGCTGTCTTGATTGTATCTGTGAATTTTAACTATTTTAACTATTTCTCATGACTATTTGCAGAGAAAATGTGGGTTGGTTTCTGGGAAGAAAATATATTTTAAGTGCTGATGGGTTCTGATTGCTTATCCACCCACCTGCTGAGATACAAATGAAAGATGATGAGCGTGACAATGACCAGCACTTTCAAGGAAGGTAAGGTGGGTATGAAACAGCTGGCTCAGAAAACAGTGATTCCTATGTGTAAAAGGCAACTTTGCAGCCTGCATTCAAGGGGTTATAGTTAAGGATATCAAAATGTTCAGCAAAAATGTTGAAAACTCTTCTAGCAAGTGTTGACAGTGGCTGAAAATAGACATAAAGGAACTTTTAATTATTTACCCAATATACTCATATTGCACCATACTATGTTCATGGTGTCTTAAATGCAAGGAAGCCTGTTTTCATTCCCCCCAAAAGATAGCACTACAGTAGAACAACCAGATCTGGGGTAACTATAAATAGAAATATCTGTCATCTGGATTTGGAGGTTCCTGACAGATACCATTGTTTAATGCTAATAGTTTTAAATCAGCTTTCATTTAAAGACTATTTCTGACTTCAGTATGTTTGGTGTAATGTTTTGGATTCTGGTAATATGAAAAACAAGTAGAAAAATAAAGTGATGTGTCCTGAATCCAAACCAATCAGATCAGGGAGGGAATTTAGGAATGGAAATGGAAAACCAGTGCTTGGCTGAAAATTTCCTCAGCGGTTTTCATGACCATTCTTGCTCAGTGAGATGAAGAATAATATGTGTAAAATTATCATTGATAGGATTCGGGATTCTGGCATTATCATTTACTACATATGGTTGAGGTCTATTTGTATGAATGTCACATCTAAAGATCTTCTGAAAAGAATACTCCCACAAAAAGCACCACATGGCATAAATCATAAATAGTGTAATGCACTGCTACAGTTTTAATCCCAGTAACATCAGCTAATTAAGAATGGCATTATAGCTCTGATTGTATGCTGAGTTATTTTGTTTTTAACTGTACAGACAGGAGTAATCATTTAGTTTGTCTTTTCAAGAATGCTGGTAAAGTTTTAGCAATATAAAACATTATTTTAACTTCTGGTGTCAGGCAAAGATAGTTTGCTTTGGATGCAAGTAATCTGTCGTTTTTCAGTTGCAACAATAAAATGGATGTAAAGAGAGAGAGGAAATCTGATTTGTTGAGTTTGCATCAGAGAAAATTTTCTTAAAACGGGAACCAATATCATTGGGTCTTCTCCTGGTGGATGGTGCCTTTATTGTAGTACTATTTTCTGTTTGTGCATTGTTTTTAATGTATTAACTTTTTTCTGGTATGCCACTTAGAGCCAGCTTGGAAGGGAGCAGCATAGAAATCTTAGGAAAAAATAAGTAAGTCAATAAATAAATATTTAAGAAGGTGAACAATTCTCATTCACAGACTCATTTCTCTCTATATATGAGAGTGTAACTGATTGAGATTGGTTTTGGGAACTAGTGGGCTCATTCTGGAAAGAGTTCTTGCAGTTGTTATTCTATAATACATGAAGCTTTTTTTTAAAAATAGAAACATTGGTTGGTTGGTTTTTTTCTCAGATAAAATAGCTGATGCTGATTATCTTTTTCTGGACTATAGAATTTTGCTTTGAATCTTTAATTTGCCTCCCATGAACAGAAGGCTTCCATTCCACTCAAGCATTCCTGGAGAAATTGGGGGCAGGGAGCTGTTTTTGCCATTTCTTCCCTCCCTCTGTAGCTTTTTATATCTTCTCTCTTGCAAAAATGCTTTAGAGGGACTCTTTGGAACAGTGTGGGGTAACAATGGAAGCTTCCAGAGTAGATCTGCCAAAGAAAATCCAAAGAACAGATTTGCTACAGGAATGCTCTTTTTGATAGGAATAAACCCCGGATCCAATCCATTATCGCCAGATTAAATTTCACGCACCATTTTTCTCTCCCCCAATGTGGGTATTTATATGCAGAGAGAGATAGAAGGACTTTATGTTCAAGATGTAGAACTATATTATTAATAATTGTCGTTTGGTACTTGACCTTGTAAAAATATTGTTTATTCAAAATAAGAATAAATAATTCAAGATTTTTTTCTAAGCAAGTTATTATCTATAAAGATGTACCATTCAAGACAGGATTTAACATAAAAAATGTATAACTGCCACATATATTATTAACAAGTGTCCCCAAAAAATGTTAGTGTCCTGGAATATTATTGAGGTAACATATTAGAATTCAGATGCAAAAGGTTAGACCAAACCAGAGGCATATAGGTATATTGGCATTCGTTAAATCAAGTCATTTCTTTCCTATTGAAGTAAACTATTTTTAGCCTTGCTGAGCTTATTTGAAAGGTTAGCTTAGCCTTATCACTATTGTGTGTGTGTGTGTGTGTGTGTGTGTGTGTGTTGGGTTTGAAGAAACTCGGGTGCAACAGACAGAAGATAAGGAATTCTCACCAAATGGAAAAATAAACATATTAGCAATCTGTTGTTTCTTTTTAATGCAGTGCTGATTATTATAGTCATAGTGGCAGGGTTAATTAGACAAGAGGATGGTAGAAGTGCCAAAAAGAATAAAGTTACTTTATATCTCTTATAATTTAGCTAAAAAGTGAAGGATGTGGCCTTGGCCATCTGTGATCCAAATTTCAAGAACAAGATGGTCAGTTGCCCTATGGCTACCAAGACAGAAGGAGACACAAGAAGGTCAGAGAATACCTTGAGCTATCCTGGGGAATTTTTATTAATATCCTGGCTATTACATTAGAAATAGAGATAGTATTTGACATTTTCAATAAGAAGTTGACTATTCTTTCCATATTTATTTATTTATTCATTTATTCATTCATTCATTCAATTTATGCCAACAAAGTAAGGGCTAGTTCAGATATCTGCTTTTGCATAATAATGTCTCTTATTATGTAAAAGCTGGTTATTTGATTATTTCATTTTATCTAATACTCTTGAACACAACTAGGCAGAAGCTATCAAAGGAAGGAAAATTTCAATATGATGGAAACTTACTGTTTCAACAAACTGTTGTGGCGTCATGTGAATCAGCTCTAATAAGCAGTCATTTAAAATCACAGGATTTACAAATGGTGCATGTCAATCACATACAATGATATTTTGAAATCCTGAGAATGACTAATTTCAAAAAGAATCTTGTGTCAGGCATGAAATGACAAGAGAAGCAAAAGACCTTTTACTTTGCCATAAGCATATTGTCTTTTGTGAAATGTTTAATCTAACTTGAATTTTTAGAGGAGAGTGAGTGAAGTTAACTTGGTCATAATGCAAATAGTGAATTGATATTCAGTTAACAGTGATAATGATTCAAAACTGTATACATTTTTAAATTATTCTAAAGGGAATTTTAAGGGCTTCATGAAGTTGACAAAAAATGGGACCCTAGAGCTAAATTGAAATGTGACTTAGTAAAAATAATTCATGTAATACAAGAAATTGTTCAACTTTAATGAAAGATTCTCCAAAACTCTAAAGAAGAGCAGGGCAGGGCAGGGTGAATATAATTTATCCAACACAAACTAATCAAATGTATTTACATATACAGATATGTTGCAGAAAAGAGTTTTCATTGAAAGAGAGCTCCTGTAAGTGAACTTACTGAAGCAGACTTTTTAATATACAATTTATATAGTTGTTTTGAACTGAATTAATGAATTAGCTTCAGCTGTTATTCAAAAGAACACTGACGTTGATAAAGACTGAGATGGCTGAATGATGTTTCAGTCTACCATTAGTTCTATTCAAACTCATCTTGGGTTACAGTCAGGTGAGCCGCAGCTCATGAAGGCTTATGCCTTTTAATAAAAAAAATTTGGTCAGAAAACGTGCTGTCAGTCTCCTGATTTTTTGCAACCATAGACACAATGCCTCCTACAAAGTCAGATGCCATACAGACCAACAAAACTGGCAACATTACTTCAAATCCTCTTCGCAGAGAAGAGAATGATCACAGTTTATTCCTCATAGCACTCACCATTCATTTGCACTCTCCCACTTATGAATCATCACATTATTGTTTTCCTTTTACTGCCTGCCATGCATCAATGGTCATAATGGATGACGATAGATATGGAACTGAGATTTAACTATAGCTCAGCAATTAAAATGCTCAGCTGGTCTTTGTTCCTTTAGTCCCGAATGGATAAAATCCTGTTCATTAATCTACATGTTGATTACTGCCTCTGTGTCATATTGATTTGAGTTTCATAGCCCTTGCTTGCAACAGCATTTCATTGCCATGAGCACCTACTCAATTCTGTATACCAGATGAATAAATACTAAATTCTTGTCACAAGAAAAGACATAGTTGTTTTTAAACTAAATTAAATGTATTGTTTAATTTAAGTTGAAATTTAATCCAGGCAATATTTCCTCTCTGCATCTCTTTCACTTGTAAGAATATTAGAAAAAATAAACAGGAAAGGAAAATAAATTGGAAAGCAATGAGATTTCAAGATGACATTTGATTAGAAATATGTCAGCTGCAGCATTCAAGTATCTGAAATATTTTACTTCATTAAATATGGGCAAGCTTAGCACTGATTCTTCAGTAGCTTTGTCTCATAAGATGCTGCTATACTGTTCAAGTTATTATAGGACTGAGTATTAAAATCAGCTAGAATCATGCTTAATGCCACTTTTCTACAGAAGACAAACATTATATAGATGTGCTGAATTGCACAAAGTATGTATAAACAGATTTAAATAAGCAGTTCTCTCCCTGTTTCTACCAAGTGAACTTTCAAAGTCACCATGCTCTGACAAAAAAAAAAAAAATTAATCAAAGAGACTTAGATTGTATATGGTCTAGTTCTCATCAACAATCTACAAACATTTCAACAAAACGATAGTCTTTGTAGAGCACACTGTCTAGGAGACATTATCAGCATTCTTGCTTCTTTATTAATGATGTTGGGTACTGAAATGGTAAGTATTTAAAAAACAATGCATGGAGTAGGATGGGAGGGAATGTCCAAAGAACCAAACTTATGTGTGGACAAACAATTAGGTATATATTTATTTATTTATTTCCATGTCACCTTTCTATTTGTAAGGAACTCTAAATATTAGGGCTATACAGGGTTTCAGATTTGATTCCAAATAGTGCTTTGGAGAGCATGGGGGCATGAACATAGCAGTTAGGATACTGCAACAGCAAGAAAGACACAGTTACTTTAAAGAGTTGCAGACAGAGGCTATACTCCAGCCCCCACATGCTCCAAAGCACCTTTTTTGGAATCAAATCTGAAGCAATGCACAGCCCAATTAAATACACATTTTCATTTGTCAATGCATTGTATGCACTTGTTGCCATTGGCTTTTCCAGGATTCCAAAAATAATATAGTGAATGTTTAGATTGTTAAACAAGGATAAGTAGACTTGTCAGTCCCAAATATGTGATTATGTATATTTATACTAAATGTGGTCTTAGTTGATTACTTGAACATTTTAGTAATGACTCATTGTTAATACTTAAAAAAAAACAAACCTTACTCATGTCTTGAATGGGATAATTCGTATATATTGTTTAGTTTGCAAAACTGTCCTATTCTAAGGGCTTTGGCCAAGTAACAACATGAAAATAATTCAATAAAACCTGAGTTGAAATGGTTATTAAAATACACTGTGTGGTACAGGAAATTAATTTAAAATGACTACATAATCCCAAGCCTTTAAAAGCCAGCTCAGATGAAATCTCAGATGCTTCCAAAAACTCTACAGCTGGGAATTTTCCACATTCTGGGGTTATGAAGCTCTAAGATTGCACACAAATTAACCCTCTTCATATTATACTTTAAAAATATTTAATAATGCAGTGAAGAAAGTGCACTTTATTAGCATGATCTAGCATAATTTGCTTTTGGATTATCATGTATTTTTTAAAAAACAAACTTTTACCATCACTGCCATGAGATAAGATTCATTAGGAACACCTTCTTTGAGTCTTGCTCTTTCAAGTTTTGCTAGAGCTCTCTGAAGTTGATTGGAAGCTGAATGATGATAACAGACACATAAATAAAGCTCCAGCAAAGTCTGATGGCAACATGGCCTTCCTCATCAACAAGGGCAGGATTAAAGGGAAGGAATGCAACAATAGCATGCTCATATCAGATGCAGGAGAAAAATTATTGGGTAGGGAAGCCAGATTTTCTCAGTGGCTTGGAGTACTATGAGGATTGGGTACCTCTTGGAAAAAGTTAATTTTTGCTGTCCTTTCAGACGCCTATCAGAAGAATATGACAGCAAAAAGTGCTTTTTCATTCATTGTGTTCAAAATACACAAACAGGCATTGACAGAATATATACATACACAAAGACCAGAAGATAACAGTAGTGATAGATGTAGCAGTGCCAAGTGACAGCAACATCAGGAAGAAGGAGCATGAGCAGCTGGAGAAATACCAGGGCCCAAAGGAGAAAATAGAGAGGATGTGGAGAGTAAAGACCAAAGTGGTCCCGGTGGTGGTAGGAGCACTTGGGGCTGTGACTCCTAAGCTGGGAGAGTGGTTCCAACAGATCCCAGGAACAACATCAGAGCTCTCTGTCCAGAAGAGTGCAGTGCTAGGAACAGCTAAGATACTGCGCAGAACCCTCAAACTCCCAGGCCTCTGGTAGAGGACCCGAGATTGAGGAAGACACGTACCATCCATAGGGGTGAGAGGGAATTTTTTAATGTGTGTGTGTGTGTGTGTGTGTGTATTTATTCATTCATTCATTCATTCATTCATTTATTCATTCATTCATTCTGAGGGTAGCAATTTTTATTCTTAGTAGACTTAGTCTACTGAAATTAAAATAATATCGGGGTGAGGCAGGGGACAGAAACAGAAGATTCTATTTTTCCCCCCAAGTATGTCTTTATGACTGCCTGTATACTGTTGAGCAAAATCTGGAAGACTCTCTTTTAAAAATGCAGTAAGGAATCCATATTGTCCAACTGAAAATACTGAAATTTTTCCATTATGCATGGAGGACCGCAAAACAAGGAAGAAGCCAAGAGATAGAAATAAATCTAGTTAAGACTGGCTTTCCAACTCTCTGAATTTAAAAGGGGTTCACCACTGGCAAGTGGATTTGGATATGTATAGAGAATTTAGTTCATTTTCCTTAAACTATGATGTGCCTCTGATTTTTAGCATTTTATCGGCCTTGAAAATCTTGTTTATTATGTTAGTTTCTTAATTATTTCAAATTTCTGAATATATATATCTACATTATGCAATTTGCTTTGAAATTCAGTACATTCCTAGGATAAGCAAAAGGACAAAGTATTCTTGCTTCTTGATAGAGAAGCCAGTCAGTGTAAGTTAATTGCTTAGACCTGGCAACACAGAGAGCAGCATTAATAAATGGGGTGTACTGGCTTGTATAAAGGACAGATGTGAGTTTTATGCTTCAGTGTACATTGAATTTAATCTATCTTGAACCCTCTCTTCCCATTTATATATCCTGGTGGCAAAATATACATTCCTATATTTTGTGATCTCTTAACAAAATAATCTGACCAAAATTAGGGTTCAAGGATTAAAATAATGAGGACTTATCATCCACCAAAGTAACACTGAAATTGGCTTATCAATTACAGGGAACAACTAGAAAATCTGACAGAATGATGGATGGCATGATAAAAAAGAACTACTGATTGCCCAGGGGAATATCAGCACATTTCTAGTGAAGCAAAATCAAAGAATTTTCAGTCCAGAAAGAGTGGGATCTCTTTAAAGATGACATAGCTTATAAATAAAATAATAATGATAAATTCATAAATTTTTTTGGGAGAGGGAGACTTCACTGTATCTCCACCACCTCTTCAGTATACCCTTTGGCCACTTCTGACATCCTTCTCTTAGCCTCATCTCTACTGATGTTGGAAAGAAGCAGCTTTGGAGACCACTGCAAGGGGCAGAATTGCAGAACAAATTCCTGACATCAGATACATCATTACAAAGTCAGAGCATTTTCTTTCCATCTATAGAGGGGCAATACTGGAGAATTCAGTGGCTCTGGGCTACCTTCCTGGGAATTATGCTCTTAGACATGCTTCTATAGTCACCTATGTTGTGTTCATGATGCAAACAAAAAGAAGGTAGCATTGTTAAATATAGTTCAAAGTACTAACACTATAATTCTATGCAGCCCATTTCAGGTATCAATTTAGAGTGGCAGAAATAATTCTTATAAATTGCCCATTTCAACATGAAATGCACAGTTGACATTGTTCTCCCTTGTAACAGGAGACCCGTTCAAAGGTCCACTTCATTATTCATTCTGAATGGCCCAATTCAAAGTATGAGTTGTTACTTTTAAAGCTGTACACAGCATAGCACTAGGATACATCAGACAATGCCTGGACGTCAAGGTGACCTGTCACCCCATTTGATCACCAGTACGGATCTGTCTAACCTGGCTGGCTAGGCTGGTGTCCCCTTCCTTCCTCACCACTCCAAGGTCATCCCTCCCAAAGCTGTGGGCTCAGTGGAAATGGACAACCATCCCACATAGCAGGAACGTACTGTTCTTTGGTCAGACAATGCCTTGCCAGAATTGAATCTGCCCGTCTGGTCCAATCATTGAAAGAGGTCATGAAAGTTCCATTCCCCTCTTGAGGTTTTTGGGTGGGTGAATCAGTAGGCCTTCTTTGTATTAGCCCCCACTTTATGGAATACTCTCTCTCTAGAAGTACACGCAGCCTCCACCTTGCTGCAGATCCAGGTTCAAGTTCATATCAATGTGCTTTTGGACCCAGCTGAGGGACTGTAGGTTCCTATCTTGAGTTTTATTTGGGACTTGTTTTTGCTTTTTGTGATTTTTTTTTTTTTACTTTGTTCTGATTGATTTACTTATTATTCTATTTTTGTTGTTAATGTTAATGTTTTTAGTTAATGTTGCAACAGAGCTTTGGGCTTGGGTGGGTTATAAATATTGTAAAATAAATAACATATTCCCTTCAAGAACGGGATTTCACTCTTCTCCATATATTGTATTTCTTTTCCAGCTGTGACTCTACATTCTCTGTATTTTTAAGATTGCTTCAGATTAAATCTAGCTAATCTATTTTTAATCTTTCTTCAGATGGTTTGGGGAAAGCATGTCCTCTTAATTTTTTTTTTTTTAATCTCTTGTTATTTCTGAATGCCCTGGAATTCCCACCAAGTATGCTTCTTACTGTTTCTCAGTAATTGTACTTGCTACAGTCCTTTTGGCAACCGTGACCTGAGCTGACAATTAGGAGGATTGATATGGGTATTATTCTGTAAAATTTTAAATATTGTCTTAAAACATTGAAGCAATTTTAGCCATCTATCCTAACATGAAGTGCTCTGATATTATTATTTTAACTTTTTTGTGGATATTGTTTCATTATGTTATCAATTTATCTACCGTTCACCATATCTAAAAAAAATCAAACGAACTTCAGTGCAGTTTACAGCAAAAGGTCCTCCACAAAACAAGCATTATAACTACAAGCAACACAAAGTTTATCAATTAAAGCATGTGAAGTCCTCAGCAACTGTTATCATATGGAGCAATGGGCTTCATCAGCCTAAAGCAATACTTTGAATCTAGTTCTGTGGCTAAAAAGAACTGCTGCTGTTCCTCTAATTCCTCTAACTCTAAACAGAAATATGTGTACAGTCCTACTTAAGATCCAAGACACTTTATTATGTGGCAGCTGCAGCTATCAGACCAAACATAATAATAATAGCTCAATAAAGTGCATTACAGTCATCTAAATAAGAACAAAAGAACGTATAAATATTTTGGTACACCAACATTCTGTGTCACACAATGGCTAGCAGATGTACTTAAGCCAGAACAGGAGAATGATAGTCCTCTTCTATGGTTGTTCCCTAGCAGCTGGTATTTGAGATTTGCTGTCTGTGATTCAACAAGTAGTGCGATAACTAATATTAGCTACTGGTAGCCCAACCCTCCATGAGTTTGCCTGGTCTGTTATAAAACCATAATGGCTCAGAGCCTGGCAATATCCAAGACCACATGTTCCAAAGTTCCAGTGAATCTAGCCATCCTGTAAGATCTGGCAGAAAGGCCCTGCTAAGGGTCTCCCTTCCAAAGGAATTTCATCTATAGGAGTCCCACAGCAGGCCCTTCCCAATAAACAGCCGTACCCCTCCTATGGAGCAGGGTGTCCCACATAATTCTTTATATGAAGGGATGAAGTAGATGCCAACCTGACATGAGATTTATACCATGAAGATTTAAAAATAGTAGTATAAAGATATACAGTAAGTATATAAACTACTCCATTACAACCAGAACACCCCCTAAATAATATATAAATATTTTTCATAAAATTAATAATCTCTAAATCTTTATTCTACCACAATCCAGCTATTGCATTTATATGTTTCCTGTGAAAAGTGCTGCCACATTTTATATATTTTATAGACAGTTATATTTTCTCATTTAAAATGAGTCATATTTCATTATCATAGCATCAACCTTTTATTTACAATAATTGTAGCCTCTGATGTGCCAAATGTATTTGATTATTCTACCATATTCAGCATCTCAACAAAATTTATAAGAAAATCAGAAAAATGTTCAGCCACCTAATTTCTGAAGTTACTAAGTATTTTGATTCTGGTTTCAAGATATGTGAAAAATATGCATAGAGAGAGACATAAAAACACAATTATGTTCAACTGTGAAGTCAGAGTTTGCTTTATCCGTTTTTGTTACATAAGTCACAATAGGTCATGAAAAATACTAAATCTTAAATTATGGCTTGCAAACCAAATTGCTGTGTTCACATTTCATACTACATCAAAGCTGAATGCAACATATTATGGCTTCCTGTGTTATTTAAACAGTGACATCTGCAGCAGACTGAGATGATGACACAGATATGATGATATAACCATGGAAATGCTGCAATTACTTATTTGTGGCATTTGCATAATTAGGTGACCATGCAATGTGTCATAATTTGCCCTCCTTTCTCGACTATGAACAGAGAGAGCCACTAAATTGAGGAAGGAAGGAAGGAAGGAAGGAAGGAAGGAAGGAAGGAAGGAAGGAAGGAAGGAAGGAAGGAAGGAAGGAAGTAAGGAAGGGAGGGAGGGAGGGAGGGAGGGAGGGAGGGAGGGAGGGAGGGAGGGAGGGAGGGAGGGTTGCTATTGTTAGCAACTGTAAGTAGAACAAAGAATGTAACCAGAAGCAGGCTTAATGCCTTTACCATATTGGCAGTGTAGCTAAAGCTACTAAAACAAGCTGGAGGCTTAAAACTTTGCTATCAGCATCACAGTAGGATACTATTAATAGAGAACTTGTGTAATCTTATGTAATTTCTTATGTCTCTGAATATACAGCTCACCTCAAGATTCATATAACACTATGTTCAACATTTCCCTCTGTCCCTGACTTTTATCTTCTGCTTTCTAATTTTGTAGAAATAGTAGATAAGATGTGATAGTACTTTCCTGCTCTGTATTTTTTAAATATTTTCAGATCTCACAATGGATTGATGCCTATAATTTTCCCAAGTTGAGAATCACCATTAAAAGCAGGTAATACAATGAAATTTGTATATGTCTGTGCCATTTCTTGAAGTAATCCAGATTTTTCGGAATACTCTGAATTAATCACAGACTGTATAGTTCTGCACTTATCCAAGCTTGTAGGAAACAGAAGTGATACCAGAAATAATTAACACCATATAAGTTCTATCTCCAGAACCTTGTTTTGGACACAGGAAATATGTGTTCTCTTCACTTTGCAGAATAAAATACATTTTAAATTGCTAAGGTCCAAACACTAGATACAAGATTGCAAGAACCATGAGATCAAGAACCAACAAGATCTCTCAAGGGATTTGTGGATTTTTTTTTTTTTTTTGGTCTCTTTTCTTTTTTGGGGGGGGAGTTGTAGGGAAGCATACTCAGCAGTCTGAAAACGTTACCAATCTCTACATTAATTTGCCCTAAATTAAATCCTTGTCTAGTCACTGCCACAAAAATAAATGTATTGTCAATCTTCAGTAGCCTAGTTCCACAGCACAAGCATTGCACTGGTCCCTCCTCTAGATAAACAAGTTAAGGCATTTATTAAGAGAATTATTTGCAAGAGGCGACACAGCATTTTTTTCAAGTAATGGATAGGAATAGCTTGGCTGGTATGCTGATTATTGTTCCAATTACTTAAGAGAATCTTCCTCAGCAAATAACATCTCAGTAGCTTCTCTCACAAATTAGATTTCCTTAATATTCCTCTCTAGCTGAATCTCATACAGCCCAAATTGACACTAGATACAGCAGTCTCTCTCTCTGCTTTCTTCCTCTTCCCTTACCTCTGGCTTCCAGGAGAATTGTGTTTCTAGGTCTCTCTTTGCCAAGATTGGCTTTGTGCTACTGGTCTGAAGATCACCACTACTGTATGTCCTTGGGTCTTTCTACCACCGCAGCTTTTGCATCTTTTTCCAGTAGACTTTCCTTGGCCTGAAATACTTCCTTGGCTCACAGCTCTGAGCAATTCTCTTACAAACCTGAATAACCAGTCTCAAACAAACTCCTCAGTGGTTGTTTCTTTTTAAGTGTCCTTTTTAACCACCATTCTCTAACTGTCCAAGTAACCCCTTGTGTAAAATTCCTGGCCAGAACCTCTGACCAGTCTTTCCTTCTGGCCTTTCTAACTACCAGTTTAACTATATTGACCCCCTCTTCGTTTTCATTCAGCTCAAGGCCATTCTTTAACTGCAGACAAAACAGTCGCTGCCTGTAGCTGTCTTTGGACTGAATAGAAACATGAGTTTTCGGTCTACTCAATTATATGATAACCTCACTTAGGGGTTACTCTCAAAATACTGCAATTTACAAATACAGCATTCTTTATAGGGTCAGAACAAAGAGTTCCTTTTGATTACACTAGCTTACTGAACTGGAATACATTTGCAATTGGTAAAAGAATCAGAGTCCTAGCGTATTTAGAAACATTTATATATATATATATATATTACAGAGATGTATGTGTTCCTTTGTTACGAGATTATATGCAGTGGTTTGAAATGAAGTGGACCACTGATGAAGAAAATAATTGCTTATTATGTGTTTGCTCTTGCTATGTAACTCCTGCAGTAATTTTAAGGCAGGGTAATGGAGTGAGAGGAAGCAACTCATATTGTTGCAGAATTTTGTTAAAGTTTCAGTTATAATACATTCTTATTTATAATTTCCATTTACAATTCCTAGAAGATAGTAAAAGAAAACCATTTGTCATGTTTGAAGTAACAGCCTCATTTGCCTACAAATTAAAATGGAAGCACTTTTTCCAAAGCCAAACTAGTATTTGGCCCCCCTTTCATGTGCATATGGCAACACAGTAATATAGATTTTATTTATATTACAGTTACAGCCGACTTGGTAATGGATTGTGTATTACAAGATATTAAAATATAAATACATTTTACACTGATACAATTTATGCCATGTTCCTTCCAGAAGAAAACACTTAACTCCAGTAAAGGTGCTTAATAATGCATAATTTAGGCTTGAACATGATCTTCATATTTCAAAAATATATCATATACATACATACACACCTATACTGTGTTCTTTGGGGATAAACAATGTTAAGAAAGCACAGAAAAAGGCTATCAATATCAAGCAAAAGAATTAGACATATGAGAAAAGAAAAGGAATTATTATTATTATTATTATTATTATTATTATTATTATTATTTGTTGGATTTCTCCCCCGCCCATCTCCCCCACAATAGGGGACTCTGGGCGACTTACAAAAAACATTAAAACTATAAATATATATCTAGATCTACTTCACACACACATCATTCACTAATTCTCTCCATACTTTTTTATTCTTGCAAACCATCCTTGCTTTCACCATGAGCGTACACCACTTCATATTTTTCCTTTCTCTTTAAATGTTTTACTTACCTCTTTTTGGCAATCTCATCCACTTCATAGAATTACAGTTTTCTTGATCTTCCCCTTTTCCTTAACACCATTCATTCTTCCTTCGTATAATTACTCTGTGATTGGATTCTCATATATTTTTTGTATGTGACAAAACCACCTCAATGGACTTCTTTATACTGGCCATTTACTTCTGTAGTCAATCCACATGAATCCCTCACCCATTCATTCTTGACCCAACTCTTATTTTATACTTTTTTAAGGAACCTATTTCTACAGCTTTAAATTTCTTTTTGTGTTTCTCTTTACAAACACAAATCTTATTTCCATATAGCTCTTATACATATCTATTTTAGCTTCTTTCAATGAACGGTAATTCATTGCAGCAGATTCCATATTTCCCCCTATCTTTCTACCAGTATTTACACATCTTAAAATATCTTCACCCATCTTTGGTTAATGTTCTACCAAGGTACACAAATTCATCTGTACCGCCTCTAGCCTTTCAGCATTTATGTATAACTTAGAATCATTCCATCCATTTTTCCTGTCAAACATACCTGCCTTGGTCTTTGATACATTAATTTTCAGATCAATAAATGTTGTTGTATGTTACAATCTATCAATTACTTCAAAACATTTAGGTTCTCAGCTAACAACTTGGCATCATCTGGATACAAAAGTTATGCATACATTCATGTCCCCAACAATGCATATTGAAACATCATCATAAGCATTACTTACATTTATCTATAAACACATTGAACTACTAAGATGATATCTCATATTCTTGTTTTACTCCCTGCTCATTGTTGAATTATTCACTAAGTATTCCACTTATTCTAATTGTTGCATTACTTCCATATATATTGGTTTTATCATCTCAGTAACCTCAAGGCAATGTAAGTCTTGGAGGCTTACCTTAAGTCACATGCCAGTTGACTACAGGCAGTCCTTGGTTAAGTTATGACGATGCTGAATGGGTGGTACTTACAACGGGTCCACTAAGTTCCAGCCGTCCCAACACCCCCACAGTCACATAATCATGATTCAGGCACTTGGCAGCCAGCTTGCACATATGACCATTGCAGTGTCCTGTGGTCACATGATTGCCGTTTACAACCTTCCCTGCCAGCTTCCCACAAGCAATGTCAATGGGGAAACTGGCAGGGAAGGTTGCAAGTTGCTCGTATAATTAGCTCCCACTCCCACCACTTGCATGCCGTCCTGCTCCCAGCAGCAGCCACCCCTGGCCTGTCTGTGCTTGTGCCAGGCCAGGCTGTGACAGACACTTGTGCATCCTCTCACCTTCTGGAGCACCCATCCCATGCCCAGACACACTCACACCATACTGCAGCAGCCACTTACCTGCCCTCCGGCCTGCTTGTGAGTCGCCCAGTACCCACGACTCCTTGTTGGCTTCCCCACTGACTTTATTTATTTATTTATTTATTTATTTATTTATGTATTTATTTATTTATATTTCAGCTTTAGTCACCACCCATCTCACTCAAAGAGTGACTCTAGGTAGTTTACAATAAACCATAATAAATACAGATTAAATGTCTCCCAAGGCACTGATGGTACATAAAGGTTATTAACCTATGGGAGTATCTTCAGGGTGCTAGCCATCTCCAGGGTTGGTTACCCTCCTCAAGCCCCATGCAAGTTGGCAGAGCCAGGTCTTCACTCCTTTCTGGAAGGCTGGGACAGTGGGCCCCGCCTTACTTCTGGTGGGAGAGTGTTCCATAGGCCAGGGACAATGGCAAAGAATGCTCTTCTCCTGGGCCCTGCTAGTTGACATTCTTTCCTAGATGGGGTCCATAACATACCGTCTCTGTCTGACCGGGTGGGACGGGTCGATGTAATGTGGATGAGATGGCCCCTCAGGTAACCTGGTCCATGCCATGTAGGGCTTTAAAGGTAGTAACCAACACTTTGATTTGGACCTGGAAGCAAACTGGCACCCAATGCAGTTCCCGTAACAAAGGTGTTACATGTGCCATCCTTGGGGCACCCAAAATTGCCTGTGCAGCCACATTTTGAATGAGCTGTAGCTTCTGGATACACTTCAAGGGTAGCCCCATGTACAGTACATTGCAATAGTCTATATGGGAGATGACTAGGGCATGAGTGACTGACCGGATGGCCTCCTGATCCAGGAAAGGACATAACTGGCACACAACACAAAGCTGAGCAAAGGCCCTCCTGGTCATGACTACCACCTGCTCCTCGAGCAGGAGTCATGAGTCCAGGAGGACCCTCAGATTCCGCACTGGGTCTGTCTGGGACAGTGCCACCCCATCCAAGACCGAAGATGGTAAACTCCTGGATACAGAGGAGACCCCACTTCATCTTACCAGGGTTCACCTGAAGTCTGTTGTTCCCCATCCAGGGCCCTACAGCCTCCAGGCACCACAAAAAGGTAGTCACAGCATCACTCAAAGCACCAGGATGGAGATGTATAATTGGGTATCATTTGCATATTGATGATACCTCATCCCATGGTGGCAGATGATATCACAGAGTGGTGTCACATAGATGTTAAAAAAGAGTGGGGAGAGTTCCGAACTCTCTAGCACCCCACAAAAGAGGGGCTGCGGGCTGGACCTCTCACTCCCTATCAATACCAATTGAAACTGGCCTTGAAGGAAAGAGGTGAACCAGTGCAGAACTGTGCCACTCACCCCCAACCCCCCAACCCCCCAACCTGACCCCAAAGGATACCACGGTCAATGGTATCAAAAGTTGCTGAGAGGTCAAGAAGAGCAAGGATGGATGCACTACCCCCATCCCGGTCCCACCAGAGATCATCCAAAAGTGTGACCAATGCTGTTTCCATCCCATATCCAGGCCTGAAACCCAACTGAAAGGTCACAGATAATCTGTTTCATCCAGGATCCTCTGGAGCTGCAATGCCACCACTTTCTCAACCACCTTCTTAAGAAGGGGCATACCACTGTCTCCTTCAAGGCTGGTGGTACAACTCTGTCCCACAAAGACCCAACCACCTTCTGGGAGATCTTGAACAACCAGAAGAGGCATAGGTCCAGAACACAGGTGGCTGAGCTCACATAAGATCCCTGTCCACTTCCTCAGGGTGGACCAATTCAAACTCCTCTCAGATAATTGAGCTCAGATATTTCTTGGTCACTTCCAAAGGACCTGCCCAGATGGATTCCAAAGCAAAGTCTTTTGTCCAAAGACTTTGTCTAACGGATTCTGAGAGTATTCCTCAGAGTGGCCCTGAAGGGCTCCCTCAGCTCCTCTTTACATATGAAAGACGTGGGCACCTGCCCTTATCACTACAAGGTAAGTTCTAATGAAGGCTTCTCAGTCAGTTGCATTTTTTGTTTTTCTCCAGTGGCTCTCTGTGGATCTGTTATGTTGCTTCATCTCTCAGAGCTCCTTGGTAAACCATAGTGTTTTACAAGATTCTCATACACAGAGTCCATGTGGGCACATTCTAGTCCAGTTTCTGGTACACTTTTGCTTAGATACATGTCTTCATCAACTCTACTCTACAAGAGTAGATTACCTTCATTGAGATCTGCTATAGACTTAAATCCATTATTCTTAGTTTTCATAGACATACAACTTTTTAATTTCTTTTCTTCTCTTTTACTTTATTTCATTCATTAATTCATGTTCTTTACCATTTACTCATACATTTTAAGACTCAATTTTCCATATGGCATGGTTGTCATCAGATGAATCCATATGAACCAAATCTCATAGTTCCCTTCAGAGTTAGAGGCTGGTGATGGAGAAAGTCAGATTACAAATGAATTTGCATGTTATTTAGAGAAGATAAAGAAGATTTAAAGATAACAAGGTTTTTAAAAGATAAAATGATGAACAAAAGAAAATATAATATATTGGCTATTATAGCTATCCGACACATCTGGAGGGCACCAGATTTTGGCTACAGACTAACATCCAGAAAAGAATCCTCCCCCCCCCCCAATTTCCTCATGAAAGGCCAAATAAGTGTTCTGCATGAGGTCCAAAAGTTTGGATTAGGGCCATGGTGTAACATGTAGTATATGTATATATGATTCTCTCTGTTGATTATAATTTAGGTCTAAGTTAAACATTAGCACATTTGCATATAATAAAAAATTCTAATATCATAGTCAACTTTTATTTGTAACATTTTAAATTAAAGATACGTGTGCTAAGTTAATGAATAGTGTGTTCAATGGCTAATTTAACTAATATTTAAGAATATCATTCCTTTGAAGTATATAATGAAGTGAACTGTACATGGAACATTGAGATTTCATTTAATCAAAACCTGAATAATAATTATGTTGTAACTGCTCTCTAGATTTGCATTTCTTAAAATATACTGGCCACTCTATTAAAGAGATGATCAGGTTGGTTTGGCATGACTTCTTGATAAATCTGTGCTGGCTCCTGCCAAGAAACATATTCTTTTCCAAATGCTTACCGACTGACTGCTTAATCATCTGTTCCATAGTTTTGTCTAATCAAAGCACCAAGCTCACAGGTTTGGACCCTGGTCCTCTTTCTTCCCCATTTTGAAGCTGGAGACATTTGTCTTTTTCCAGTTCTCTGTACTATGCCCCATTCATTTCTCAAAAACCATAGAAAGGAACTCTGAGATGACATCGGCTAGCTCCTTCAAGATTCTGATATATAATTGGTTCTGCAGACTTAAATTCATTTGTGGTAGGCAGGTGCTCCTATATATACCACAAATGAATTTAAGTCTGCAGAACCAATTAGAATCTTGAAGGAGCTAGCCGATGTCATCTCTACCTACCTACCTACCTACCTACCTACCTCTGTCTCTGTCTCTGTCCTTACTTTGAATTGGCACTTTATCCTTGTGGCGACTGTTCCCCTTAGGTCCATTTGAACAGAGTTCCCTTTGGGGAATGCACCAAAACATGTAGGAGTTGAGGATTTCTGCCCTCTCCTCATTATCTGTTATCATCCTATCATCTTCTCCAAGCAGCAGTTTCTATCCTTCCTTTTTCTTATTTATTCTTTTAGTTTCTTTCCCTTTATTTTATCCTATGTGTACCTAAATAAAATTAGGTGGTTGCTTCAGACTTAAAGGCAGAAATAATGAACTGGAGGAATAAATCTTCCAAAGAAAAAGATAGGTATAAAGATAGAATGATAGAAAATTAGATCTTTTACTAGTCAAAGACTCCAGGGCTTCCAATCAAAGCACAACGCAGGGGGAGGGGTGACTGTTGGGTTTTCTCCCCTTAGTTATTTATAATTTATTTATATAAAGAATTATATACCCTCTGCCACAAAAATCTTCTCTACATAGTTGTGTTACATTAAAATGCATTAATACAAAGTATTATACAATAGGAGGTATACTATAAAATAATACGTAACAATATAATGGGTGGCAGGAATAACAGAGCTGTATTATCATGACATATCAAATGCCAACCTGATGAAAATATTTACCTCATATGCTGGAATTATAATCAGATCAGTACATGCTTTCTAAACGTAATAGAAAAGTCCTTCCTTTGACTTCATGCCCAATAAAGAGACATAGTACAAAGCACAATCAAGAGGCCAGGTTATTTAGAGCTTATAAGTAAATACCAAAACCTTAAACCAGGCCTAGTTTAAGATTAGCAGCCAGTGCTGCTCTTTCAAGAGCAGCTTATTACAATGGCTAGGCACCCCCTTCCATTGTATTTTCCATAGAGTGTGCAGTAGTACTGAGACATGAAGCTATGAAAATATGATTCACTTCAGTTACCTGATAATAACCCAGGAACAGCTGTGGTTGTATGAAAGATGAGAAAAATACCATTTTTATCATTATAACTACTTAGTTCTCTAGTGTCAGTATTTATTCTTTCAGCATTCATCCTTCTTGAAAAAGAATATAATACCAAGTAAACTATTTCCTGGATCCAGGAACAATCTACAACAAAGGTCCTGACTTAACAGGATTCAGAGTTATGTTACTGGTACCATCCAACCCATTTCATCCTGACACTAATCTAAGAGCTGTGCTGATTCAGGATATAGCAGTGAAATAAAACTAGTTATCTTATCTATAACTATGCTCCTGATGACTCAACTCCTGATGAGTGATCCCGGAAGTGTGTGGGTGTGTGTGTGTGTGTGAGAGAGATGATAGATAGATAGATAGATAGATAGATAGATAGATAGATAGATAGATAGATAGATAGATAGAGGCAAAGAGGCAGACAGAGTGAGAGGCAATGTGATGTATTGGTTCAGGTGCTGGACTAGGAGTGCAGAATCCTAAGTTCTATTCCTCCCTTAGACACAGAAGCCAGTGGGTGACTTTGGCCCAGTAGCTCTCTCTCAACCCTAGAGTAGGAAGTTGAAAAGCATCTATAACTAGACTCATAGGTTATAGTCTAGTGAAGAAGATTTCATCCTGCAGTGGATAGATTCAGGCATAAAAGGATATATAGTTTCTTCTTTAACCAGAAACTTCCATGCTACTCTTTTTCTTTCCACCAGACATGCTATTCTTTCCCAACTATTTTCAGTGTCTTTATCACAAAGCTTTCAGAAAAGGAAAGAGGCACCTTTTCCATCACCCAAATAAGATGGAAGCTGATTCAAGGAACTCAGATCTCTGGACTCATCTGCTTTTGCTATTTCACTCTCCCCTCCAAGGAATGTAGAAAGATTAAAATTCTTTGCAGGAAAGTTACATATATTGAATTTGAAATATGCAATAGATATAAAATGCATAGCATGTTTGGGGAATATGCTAGTATGTGATTTTAAAATATAGGTTATGCAAAATCAACATATTTGATTATATTAATTATGCTGAATTAACTGAGAGTTAATCCAAGAGTTCATTTTCTGGAGCTTCAGATGTGTTTTATCATTAATTCAGTTCTTTATGGAAAGACTTCCAGAAAAGGTTTCATTTAAATATAAATGAAAACTCAAAATTGAGAGCAAGAATAATATGAGAAAAGACAATGCAATGCATTTATAGAATTTGTTGAGGCTGGCTATCCAATCTGCTAGTCAATAAAATCCCCATTGCAATGGTAATTTAGATTACCATTTTCTTAATCAATAAGAGTTTTCTTCTATTTTTTCCTGACAAAGCTGAGAAGGTCTGGCTAATATTATTTCACAGAGAAGGGAAGGAAAGGGAAAGGAAGATATCGAAGAAATGAACATTTAACATCATTACTGATCTGCACAACTGAGATTAGCTAAGTATCTCACTATCTTGTCCTGACTCTTATATTACTTGTTCATTATAGAAACATCTGGGAAAAGTGCTGGCTGGCACTACACCCCCAGAAGGTGAGAAGGCCAGCAGTAAACCCTGTCTTTTACCCAGTTTTCTAGCTCTTCCATTTTACTTTTCATTTTAAAAAGATACATTTGTATTACTACTGTTCTACGTAAGTATACTTTTATTTTGTTAATTGTTAAGCATAGTAAAGTTAGAAAAAGAGATTTATCCTCTATTTTTAGCTTTCCACTGAAAACTGAAAACTTATCTTGATTATGTAAACCATACAGATTCTTAGGAATCTGACAATATTATGTTTATATTATATCTATTATATATGCTGGAATGTAAAACTGTCTATGATAATATAATAATAACAATAATAATAACAACAACTGTTTCTGTGCATTGCTTTGCTTCTATAAACTGGGCTTAGGCAAGCCAATGGGGCCCTGCAATTTCTTCTTACCCTAAGCCTCTTTGTAGGGAAATTTCAAAAGTGTGTCTGATTGTGCTCATTGAATTCATCATTTCAGTCTGACTCATTAATCTCTTTTTCTCTTTGGAAAGATAATCTGCATTTAATGACTGTGTTATACAATCCCCAGCAAAGTGGAAAAAGTTTGCCCACTCACAGAAGGTCAGCATTGTAATATGTCACTAGATTTATCTATGTATCAGCATCTCATTTTTAAGATGCTGAAAGTGTTTTCAATTATTAGTGTAGTAAAGCTTTCCAGCACCATTTCCATTTGTTCAGAATTAGATTAAAAAAATCAAGTTCTACTTGCCAATTTTTAAGAAGCAGATAGTCACATAAAAAGCTAAATAAGGCTATAAATTAAAATTAAAAGGCACATGTAATATTTTCTTATCAATAATTACTTAGCCAAAGCCATTTTTTGACAATAACCACCTTCAGATGGTGCTGTTAAATTAGATTGCCTATTTTTCTTTCATGGCCTGATGCTACTTAAAGGAGGTTGGAAAGGAGATGGAGTCTGCCTTTGATGTACATTCAGTGTTTGCCAGGATTAGCCAATAAATGTTAAGTAGACTATAAATACTCAGAAGACTGTTACAAGACTGTGCCCTCCTTTATATATTGTAACCTAGGTTTATGCTGCTAGCCCATATACTATACTTAATTACTCGTTCTCCAGAGTTCCTGGTCCAGAGTGGGTTGAGAGATGTATGCTTTTGAATTTCCCAGTCTAGGGCCAAGACAGGACGACTGGTCCAAAGTCATCCAGCTGGCTTCTGTGCCTAAAGAAAGACAAGAACTTGGGTCATTCTGCTCTGTGTATAGGTGTATAGAGATGATGATAGATGATAGATAGATGGATAGACAGACACACAGACAGATGATATAGACAGATAGATGATAGATAGATGATAGAGATATATATAGAGAGATGATAGATATATAGATAGATGATAGAGATAGATGAGAGAGAGAGGGAGAGGGAGAGGGAGAGGGAGAGGGAGAGAGAAAGAGAGAAGAGAGAAGAGAGAGAGATTATGTTCTTTAGGGTTGTGTTTCTCAGATAGTAGAAACCCTCCCTCAAGGGTACATAGCAAAGAGAGGTCATGAGTAGGTACACTACTTTAAAAAATGTTCAAACACCCACATCTGCAGTACAACATACATTTTGTCTATCAGCACCTTCTTCGTTATTTTTCCATTAATTGTTTTCCTCTTCTGCAGGGATAAACAATGCGGTCACAGATGTGGATTTAATAAATTAAAGGACATTAATTTATTAATTTTATTTTTAATCTTCCTAATGAAGACCTAATATAGTAGTCACCAGATGTGTCAAAAGTTTTGCTCCTGAAAAATTTGTTTCTTTATAAAACATCTTTCTCCTCCTCCTCGTTTTTATTTTAGCATACACACATATGTTATTTGATTGTCAAAAACAGCGTCCCCCAGTCTGAATGCTTTTCTGATTCGTGAATTTCAACCACCAACATTTTCAACAATTATCACACTTGCTGGTTAAGTCTAAATGCCTGGAATAGAGGTATGCAAACACATCTGAGATTTGAAGATGGCACAGTGAAATATGGTTTGAGACTCAACAGCAACAAAACGTGAACTGAACTGATTCAAGATTTCATTTAAAAAGTTTTGAAATACGATATAATAGGGGAGAGAAAAATGCCTGCTGCTAGTTTGTTTATTTTGACAGAATGGATTGAAACCAGGAGACCCTTTAGTGAACGTTAACTCTGCAAAGTTTCACTCAGATAGCTTCGACAGTTTCAGTACTTTTTTTAAAAAAAAATATTCCATCTTCAGCTATTTTAAAGCAGAGATCAGGGATGAATAAAGGACAGCAGTTTCCAATTTTTCTACAGCTTGCACAGAAGCTGTGCAGAGCCAGTGCAAAAAACAAAAACAAAAAAAACCCTATTCCAACTTAATAGTTGGAATTGTTTCCACAAATTGTTTAAAAGTAAGCACCCTCTGACTGCTATCCTGGGCTGTTGGCATGGCTGGCATTGTTCAATGGCAGGGTTGTCCTCTTCTGGGAATGACGCATTATACACTGCTTATGCATTTTGTTTTTTCAAAGGAGGAAGTTTGCACATCTTTCATTATTAGGTATATAAATACCTAATAATATTACATATAGAAAACTATTAACGTTACATTAATCTATATTATATGCAAGAGTCTTACAAGATGGATATTATCCTGAACTTTCTCACAAACGCAGAACAAGTCAAGATAAACACAGGGAAATTACAAAAAGAAAACCAATGAATTATTTGGTTTATTTAGATGTTTTCTTTGTTTTCTTTGTTTATTTAAGCATACAGGAGAATTTCGTTTTTTAAATATTCAGGGAAGAAGTAGGGAAAAGAAATGGGGATTGAAAGAGGAGACTGAGAAAATGAACTGCAGACAGATGAACACAGGACTATGCTATCTATCTCACAAATAGGTTTACTGTTCAGGAAAGATAAGGATTAAAAAGTATGAATTTGGATAAAGGTAAAGCAAACTAGATTTTTTAAAAAGAAAAGCTAAATCTAAGTCTCTTTCTTTCTGTCTCCCTTTTTCTCTAAGAGCCCATGACTAAAAATTAAGCTAACAGGAGAGTGAGACCCCAGCATAGTCATTCATGGAGAAATGTCAAAATCAGCAAGATGGTGGGCACGGTGTCCTGGTGTCAATCTGTTTTGTACATATGCATACTCTCTTTCCGATTTTGACACACACCCTTCCCAAGGATGCCACTGTACATTAATATTTATGCACTTTGATATACATAAGGTGGGGAGAAAATAACATTCACTGGCTCAGGGCTTATTTCAGTATCAGAGAACCCACCACATCTCTCAACCTCTCCTCTGTTTTGTTGATGGACAGAAAAAGTTGCAACAATGTTTCAGATTATGCAAAGCCAGAACATCCATCAAACTGTGAACTGCCTTTGAATTTCTCTGTTAGTTTTCCCTGGCAAGACTAAGTTGAAGCCAATTAAACAGACATACAAGAATCCAGGAACATCTAATAAGTAATGTATGGCAGAAAAAGTAAAGAGCCATTATGAAAGAATTCCACTGACTGAAGTGAATACAAAATAAGTCCTATTTATATTGAAATCAACAGGCTGGACAGCCGTCCCTTTTAGGTGGGAAGTCTGATTTTCATCTGTCTCTTTTCTGGCAACAGGCAGATTTGATATTGGGTTGTTTTCTTTGAATCATGTAAGAACTGGCTCTCACACTCTCCACAGTGATTTGAAGACACCAGATTCAAATGTCTCTAATAGATTTTAAGATTTGGTATGATGATTTGATACAAAGGGTAGATTCAATTAAATCTCCTTTGGATCAAATTATCCATTAGAAGAATTGTACATAAGACACTAAGTTGGGGAAGATAGTTTGAAGGCTGAGCTGTTGCAACATATATTTAGAACATTAGAACATATATTTCAATCCTAAATTGCTCCTTCATTCTTGTGAAGTTTTATTATATTCATATATTGACCACCCAAACTCCAAAGAAAAAGCAAGACAGAAAATTGCCATTACATACACATCGATAGGTTCCAAATTCTAGAACCTCAGCAACATTACAGTAGCCCAGGTGAGCAATATACAAGAGGTTGGGAATCCACAGCTCTGCCTCTTGAATGTCCAAGGGGCTGAAGAATGTCATTTGATGATATCACTGTAAGGGCCAAGGCTGAAATTTTTTAGCCCATTTTTTTCAGAGGTTTAAGGGTGGAAATGGGAATGGACCTAGGACTAGAAGGTTCTGGAAGTTAAACCATTCTGATTTTCCCCTACAAAACTACCAAAAGCCAAGCAATGCTGATTTTAAGGCCTCTGGGGTTTAAGGGAAAGAATGGAAGTGGTTCATTTCAGAGACCTCCCACTCCCATTCCCATCCTTAATTTTCACTCCGTCCCCCAACACACAGAAATAATATCGCCAGCATTCAGTCAGTTTGCACAAAATTGCAATATTATAGTTCTGGGAGGCCACAAAAGGGCATAGGTTGTCCACCCCTATAGTAGCATATCTGATTTTATCATGGTAGAACTTAACTCTAGTTCCATGATCAGCAGAGTCACTGGGAGTCTGGTGGCATATAAGTTTAATATATGATGATGATGATGATGATGATGATGATGATGATGATGATGATGATGATGATGCAGTTGTTGCTTATGAACTGTCATGTTCTTTGCAATCTATAGCCTCTGGTTGGACAATGACAGGGAACCTTGAAACATCTTTGATATTTTGTCATATATTTTATAGCATCTTTGCCATTAAATGATGGTTTATATAGCAATTGAGTTTCTGTTAGCAATAGTGCACACCCAATAAAGCCGTAACTCCTCAAAAACAGTCAGATTCCAAAGTTTTGGGATGTAATCTAACATAATGTTAGCATATTTAAAATGACAATACTCTTATAAATTTGGAGGGCGGAGCTGGCGTCGCGGCGATACGGCGGGCGATCCTGGGCTCCCAGGATCGCAGCCGATATCTCCTCCCCTGGACGGTCCCAATGGACCTAAGCCGTCCCGTAGAGATGGCGATCGCAAAGGGCGCGTCCCGCGGATCTCAGGGACGCCGCAAGTCCCAGATTGATCCCGGGAGAAGCTCTTGAAGCCGGCGGAGGAGAGGCAGCCAAAATGGCTGCGAAAGCCGGGACAGCTCCAAAGGAAGAAGGAAGAGAGGGGTGTCAACTGGGTGAGATGGACTTTTACTATTCAACTATTCTTAGAGAACACCTTAAGTAACTTAAAGAGAATTTTAAAAGTGAAGAAAAGTGGATTAAGCGGCGAGATTGAGCCTTATAAAAAAAGGGGGGAATTTTTTTTTTCTTTTCAACTTTCCCTTTTTAGTGGAATCGGCAAGATGTTTTTCTCTTAAAAAAATATATTTTTAACTGGATTGGCTTTTTCTTTTTAATATTCAATAACTCTTTATCTTAAGCCTTTTTTCTAAGATTTCTTTATTGTTATAAGAAATTTATACTTTTTGATTTTGAAATGGGGAAAGTGGAGTTAAGAGAAAGTAAATGAAAGAAAGTTGCACTGCCATCTAGAGGCTCGACATAGTGCTTTTTTTCTTCTATTGTGACGCATGCTCAAGGACCCTGTGCTTTCTAAAAAGATAGTGGGATGTGCATGTTTATACAGGTGCCATCCGTAACTATAAACAAGAAAGTGGAGTTGAAAGCGATTTTGAAAATATCAAGATGGAAAGTTTGAGCTAGTCACAAGAGCCCTGATTAGTGGCAGTAGCTCTTCTTTCTGCTAGAAGCTCTGCTTTGCTCTCCATTCCCCCCTCAGTTGGATTTTTTTTAAAGAGACTTAGTCTTTTCCCTCCTCTTCTTTTTTTTTTTTTTTCTCCTCTTGCTTTTTTTTTTTCTTATTTTTGGCAAGAACAAAGATAAAGAATCCTTTGACTCAATGAAGGTTTATCAAGATAATAAACTATACGAGAAACACAATGCAGAAAAAGATCTTTAAACTATTGAGGATGACTATAAAAAACTGGAAGAAGAGCTGCAGAAATTCCCGCAAAAAAAAAGAAAAAAAGATATTAAAGCTAAAATGGACTTAATTAAACATAAAATGGGATCAATGGAAAAGGAAGAAATAGTACAAAAAATCAGAAACATTAAACAGAACTATTTTGAGGCTTATAAACTGAGAATCAAAAAGGGTTAATCAATTGATAAATGAAGAGGGACAGACTTGTTCTTGGCACTGAGGGTGAGAAAAAGATTATACAAGATTATAATGGAAAATTGTACTAAGAGAATGCACAAAAAGAAGAAGTAAAACAATATTGAAAGAAACTACTTCAGATGTTTAAAGAAAAAACGAGGGGAATACAACAATGATGGAACTGACAGAAGCTTCAAAAAGCAGAATGTTTGAAAGGACATTTATTATTGCTTTCTCTTATCCAATAATATAGAAAAAGGAATAAACAGCTAGATATTTTGGGATATTGAATGAAAAGGGTGAACTCAAAATTATGCAAGCGCTGGAATAAAGTATAAATCTGAGATATATAGTTAAAAACTGTATTTGATTGTAAATGTTTCAAGAGATTAGACTAAAATTTATACATGGTTGAATATAGTAACATATAGATTTTAAATTAGAGACATTTTTGTTGAAACATGTAGTCAAGAATCTGGTTAGAACTGTAACCCGGTTAGAACTGTAACTGATATTGTAACTGATACTGGTTAGAACTGTAACTTTTAAGAATTGGAAAAATTAAAAAGTATTTATGCAGGAGGAAGTTATTGAAAATTATGGAATGTGCAGAGATGAGTTAAATTGAGATTTGAAATTAGAGTAAGAAGATAAATAATTTTATATGACACTGAGAAAATATAGTAATGTAATGGATTAGGAAATTTTATAATAGAAATTTGATATTAATTATTATATATATACACATATAATCGATAGATGAAAATGTATTACTAATCCTATTGAAAGTTAAAATTTTTTGTAATAAATGATTCTATAGATTAGCTATGAATGATTAATAATTGTTAATTGATAAGTATACAAGTATATTTTGAATAGATGATATGAGAATTTAAGATTATGAAAGGGGCACCAACGAGTTGGTAACTGGTTGACACACGGTATAAAATGGAAGATGCTTTTTTTTATGCCTTTCTATGTTTTTGTTTGTTCATGTATGTTTTGTGTTTGTTGTAAAAATAAAAAAAAATATATATTTTTTAAAAAAATACTCTTATAAATTTGTTTTTTCACAACTACAAGCCAGGTATTCCCAATCCACATGTGCTTTGGGTTTATTTTAAGTCAAGAACTTTAAACATATATCTGTTAAATTTAATTGTTACTTTTTTTGCCTGTGCCCTTAACCTGCCGGATTGTTTTGAATTTTATGTGTCTTCTATGGTTTTAAGGTAGTCCACCCACTTTTGTAAACCTGGTATACATTCCCTCTACCTTTTCTTCCAAATCATTAAAAAAATATTGCAGATGGCCCCAGACAGAATTTGTGGCACTCTGATACCTGTTTTAATGCATTTGACAACTCTTTTCTTGCAATTTCATTTATGACTTCTTAAATGAGTGGATAGTATTGCTTGCTTTGCATGTTTCAGAAAAGTTCATCATTCATGATTGCAAACTAATAAATCATGTGCAGTTTTACTGACACCAGTAGAATTGTAAGTTAGTTATCCCATGATTTTAGGATTCTAGAAATTTAGAGTTGGGTGAGCTTTTGGTTGGTACACAGATGCATGTAAGATGATTGGAGAAGAAAAGCTCTTGTTGATTTCAGCTTCAGCTTTTTAATAACCTTATCCATAGTATTATAATAACATAAATGATTTAATTAAGAAAAGCTGAACTACAGAAGCAAATAAAATGAAAATATTTTTTTGTTGCATCAAATTGAACCCAAACCATCAGTGAATCAAAAGTCCTCTTTTTCAATATAACCAAGTGTATTTCTCCTATATTCGCAGGCATCTTCATTTGTGAAGTAAGCCCTTACTCTTATACAGTGGTACCTCTACTTACGAACTTAATCCGTTCCGTGACTCTGATCGCAAGTCGAGTTGGTCGCAAGTCGAGGTAAATTTTCCCATAAGGGTCAATGTAAATACGGTTAATCCATTCCGCCCTCCGAATTTGGTCGCACCCCGAAGCAAATTTTCCCATAAGGTTCAATGTAATTACCGTTAATCCGTTCTGGCATCCGCGGACCATGCGTCAGGGGCGGAAAAGCGCCTGCGCGCCGCGCGGCAGGGCAGCAAAACGCCCGTGCGCCACATGTTGGGGTGGAAAAGCGCCCACGGACGTGTCAGGGGCGGAAAAATGGCCGCAGACCACGTGACAGGACGGAAAAATGGCCGCAGACCACGTGTCAGGGTGGAAAAATGGCCGTACCTCGAGGCGGAGCTCGCACATCGGGGTAAATTTTTGGGGCCGGAGCTGGTCGTATCTCGAAGATTTCGTAAGTAGGGGCGTTCGTAAGTAGAGGTACCACTGTACTTAGTATAGCTATTTGGAAGTTTTCTTGCTAGGATCAAGATACAGCAAATAACTGTACCAATAACAAACAAACAGCACTAGAAATATTGCATTGAATAAAATAAAATACCATAATATGCACTACATATAATGCAATGGTTTCTTATATATTTCACATCCTCCACTTTTATTTCTTAACATTTTTACAATGAACAGGTAAAAATGATTACAATGGAGGAGTGATTTCTATGAAAAGGCACTTTAACTTTACAAAGTTTTTCTTTTTACAATGACAGAGCAAGACTAGAAGCCTTCATTTTTTAAGCTTTACGTACAATCAATGATAAACATACTTCATATATATCAGATTGTGTTATGGTATATTACATTGTACATATTTACTTTGGACACTAGTGTATGCCATTTAATGCCTTGGCTGTGTTTCATTCCCACAAAAGCCTTCCAAGTAGGAACAGTTGACAGATCAGGGATAGTGCTGATTGGGACTGCCTGAAGGGTGTGCTATACAGAAAGAAATGTTTAATTTCTGGCATCTTCAGTTAAAAGTGCCAGCAGATGATGGAAAAGATGTCTGGAATAATTACCCTGCTTCGGTATAACAGAGTTTTTGTACAACAGAAATGTAACTTCAGCTAGTGGTTTGGTGACAGTAGAGGATAGCCATTGTTATTTTAAAATAGCTTTTCAACTGGCAAGGAGGAAGACTGTTGTCTGAAATGAGAAGTTCTTCTGTGTAACCATTCTGGGCCTTGGCTTTTCAAGGAGAATAAACCTTGATAATCACTGTAGCCTGATGCTTCTTTTCCTGTTATTATAGGCAATCTAATTTAAATTATCTAAACCAAGGGATTTTGTAGGAAGTTAATATAACACTCTTGCCTAATGTTACAATTACAATGGTTCAATTAAATAAAAATAAGTTTCACTGAAATCAGCAGCCCACTTCCACTGTGGCCGTTTGGATTTTGGATCAGACTGCACATTAATGCAGGATTCCAGCATAAAAGTATTAGGTGTGATTAGCTTTCTAGTCATGAAGTGTAAGATTAATCCTATACATTTTTTTTTGGAAAATAATTCCATTGTGTTCACTGGGGCTTACTCTCTACTAAGTATATTTAGGATTCCAGCTTGAAGGCTTTTGTAATAACGAGATAGGGCCACAGAATAATCTATAAAAAGGATTTGGAATTGGAAAGATATTGTTCCCTGAAGCCTGTTTTTTCAGTTCACCACAGATCTTTTATAATTTTTCACCTAGTGGAAGTATCTCTGAATCCTTCCATAGCCCTGGTAAACTTGTGTTTCCTTTGTTGTAATTTTAAGAATAAACAAATAAAAGTTTATTTATTTTGTTTAAAAAATCCAATTTGAATCCTGAGCTGTATCTTATGTTCTAGCAGGTTATATGAAGTTAAAGTAGTTTTATAGGATTTTTGCTGGGGTTCAAATATTCAGTCACTGATGAAATACTTCAGCTGGAAAGGTTTTAGTTTTATGTAACTATACGTGAGTAGGTGGATGTGTGCTTAATATTAAGAACATCTGAAAAAAAGTGGTGTACAAATTACACAGATAAATAATTTATCAAAGAAAAATCTTATACCAAAAGAGGTACCCCATTCTGTTTTTTAAAGTTTTTTTTTTTATGGTGCATTCATTTGGAATTATTACAGTATTATACTTACTAAAAAAAGGACCAATCAAAAATTGGGGGTGCTATTTATCATAGATTTGTCTCAATGTATCAGAAAATTAAGACAATGGTGTACTGTACAAAATTTTATTATTAGAGACAAAATTCAAATTTGTTTTAGTTAAAATACAGAGAATAGTTTCTCATTTAGGAAAAAAAATAGTAAGTCCTTGATTAGAATGGAATAAAAATACATACTGGTTCAATATTTATGGAATAGGTTTAAAGGCATATCATAGAAAAATATTTGCAGTAAACAGTAATACAAACTCATATTTTATTTGGTCAATGCTTTGAATTGCTTGCTGAACCTTTTCCCAGTAATATTAATTACAAATGTATTTATTCTTATCCCAAGTTAAGAATGCTAAAGAAGTAAATGAACATAATCAAGTGATTTTAAAAATTATGTAGCCTTGAGAAATGAGAAAGCCCTAATTTAAGCTATTAAACAATAAAATAGCAGATATGCCTTTGGACCTGAAAACAGTAAGACAATTTCTTGAGAATCATATTCAGCAACTAAAAATTATGCTAAATTAGCACAACATTTAAACATACATTGCTGTTAGAGTATCTATACTATGTGCTTATCTTCTACAGTGTTTGTCAAAATATAATTGGCACTGTTTTTCCAGGAAGGATGCATTTAAACATGTGATTTCTTCAACAAAACCTTGAAGAACAGTTTGGCAACAAAACCATACTAGCCATGATGCTTGCAAAGAACTGCAGGGTCTTATTAGGCAAAACCACAAGACAAAAAACAAACAAGAGTGGTGCTTAAACAAAGTATCTGAGATCAAATTATATTTACTAGTGACTGGAACAAAAATGCTGTAAAAAGTCCAGTAGACACACTGAGGCCTTGTTAAACTTATTATTTTTAGCAACTCCCATTTGCAGAGGGTTCTGAAATACACACTAGAATTTCTGAATCAGAACATCTATATAAGTATAGTCAGAACTATTTTGAACATGCAAAATTTCTTAATATTATAAGACTTTCTACTGATTTTAGTACTGGGGAAAATTCTCATTACTGCATAGCTATCTAATCAGTATTCACCAGGATGAAGCGTCTTAGATAAACCACATATAAATACATTAAACAAAGTATGCAAAATGAACATAAACAGTAAATTATACAACTTTAAATTATATAGCAATTCAAATATGTACAGAATTACCAGCTCTATCATTAAGCCCATTTATATAAAGTACTTCTCTTTATCGTGGCCTTCATATTTCTTAGATACAACATGCTTTATTATCAATTCCTTAAAGCTACTGCCCCATGTAGAACACCTAAACTTTACTCATAGAAATCAGGAAATCAGATATATGAGTAATATGGTAAATATCGCTATCTGACTTCCATAAAAGTTGAATGTGAATACAGGTAATCCTCGGTTACCAACCGCTTGTTCAGTGACCATTCAAAGTTACAACACTGCTGAAAAAGGAGATTTACAATCAGTCCTCAAAGTGGCGGCTGCTGCAGCGTCATCACAGTCACATGATCACAATTCAGGTGCTTGGCAACCAGCACACATTTACGATAGTTGCAGCGTCCCATGGTCATGTGACCACTATTTGCAACCTTCTTTGCAATAGTGCTTTGCAAAGTCAATGGGGAAGCCAGCAGAAAGTTGCAAGTTGTGGTCATGTGACATCATGCTTAATGACCGCGGGTGATTCACTTAACAACTGCAGCCGGAACTAATGTAAGTCTGTGCAGTCATGTGATGTTTCCCTTTATGACCATGTGGCTTAGCGACAGAGTTGCCTGTCCCAATTGCAATTGGTAAGCAAGGACTACAAGTAAAAGTATAAAAAAATAAAAAAGTGAATCTCATATGCACAATTTTGGATTCCTTATTGCAGTAATGCTGTGGCCACTCAAATATTTGCTGATCATAAGAATACATCAAAAGTATATTTTATATGCAATTTAGTGAGTATTGTTACAGGGAACATATAAAATGGATTGAAACTGGCAGTGGTAATGTTTGTTTCTTCCCCAAGTCCTGCTATACTGCCTCATCATGGCATGTGCTTATGTGTGTCTGTCTGTGTTCCTGGAAGGGATAATAGAACAGTATATAATCCTAATGGGATCACCCAAGGTCTGAAGGTCATCCCAGCTGCCCAACTAAAACAAGCAGGCATCTGTATCAAACAGCAGTGGTATAGGAAGATGCTGGAGATGGATGACAACTTTAGTGGCCAAGACAAAGGTATCATTTCATACTGCATGGGAGAAGGCAATAGTAAACCACCGCTGCATTTTACTAAGTAAACTACATGTACAGATAAAATAAGTGATTGGCAATATAATGTTGGATTATGGGTCACTCAGGTTGGATGGCACTCAACATGCAACTGAGAAAGAACTGAGGGTGTTTCAGAGTAGTATCATGTAGCTAGATTATAAAGCATTCCAGATGTCTAGTAGCTGATGCTACCAGCAGAAAAAGAATATCTGAAACTGTAAAGACAAAATTATAGTGGGAATGTGAAATTTAAGAAACATGAACATGGAGTAGCTCAACACAGTAAAAAAAAATGAAATGAATCAATTAAATGCCTTAGATATCAGTGAAATGAAATGGACTGGAATTGAACACTTTCAGTGAAAAGATCAAACTATTTATAACTAGGACATGAAAAACAAGAAATAGCATTCCTTTTATAGTCAGGAAGGATATAGCAAAGACATTACTTGGGTACAATGCAGTCAATAATCCAATTAGATGTGGGGATGTCAACATCCAACGTACCTTAGAAGATATTTTCTATTTACAAGAAACTTTAGTAGCAGTAGGTGAAGTTGGATCAGCAGTTTGGGCATCACCAAGTTCGAAGGCTACAAAAATTGATGGAATACCTACATATATATGGCAAACAGTAGAAGAAGAATTTGTAAATGTTCTAACCAAACTATGCCAGCAAATATGGAGAATGAAACAGTGGCTAACAGATTGGAAGAAGTCAATCTACATACCAATATTAAAGAAAGGACACTTACTGTAACAGAGTGCGCAAACTATTGTACAATGTCCTTAATTTCACGTTAGCAAAATAATGCTCTGGACCATCTAACAGATTACAGCCTTACATTAAAAAAGAAATGCCAGATATTCAAGGTGGTTTTAGAAAAGGTCAAGGAGGAAGAGACCTTATTGTTAAAGCACAGTGGGTAATTAAAAAAGACAAAGAATACTAAAAATATGTCAGGATGTGCTTCATTGACTATAAAAAGGACTTTGTATGTTGATTATGTCAAGCAGTGGAATGTCCTTAGGACAATGGAAATCTCAGAACATCTCATTGTCCTTATGCAAAACATATGCAAAGAAAAGGAAACCACAATAAGATGTAACATGATGAAACTGATTGGTTCCAAGTTGGCAAACGGGTGAGACAAGACAGTATACCCTCACATTTATTCAGCCTATATGCTAATATATATTGAGAAAAGCTAGATTGGAAGAGTATAAGTGCCGTTTAAAACTGGAAGAAGAAACATCAAACATCAAGTGCTCTGACAGCTGAAAGTAAAAATGATCTGGAAGCTCTAGTAATAAAAGTCAAGGAGCACAGTAAAAAAATGCAACTGTGATGAAATATAATGAAGACCAAACTAATGACAAAAAGTGCAGCAACCAGCATTACAGTGGTTGAAAACACTGAAGTGATAGATAGCTTCTCCATTCTAGGATAAACTATCAGCAGTAAAGACACTGTAGTTGAGAAATTTCTCACAGACTAGCAACTGGTAAGAAAGCAACAAAGGCCTTCAAAAAGATATTCAGATACAGTGACATTTCTATACCTAGAAAGAGCAGAATCATGCAGGCAATGTTTTTCCCTGTGACTTTAGAACTTTGGTGTTGGAGAAAATTCTTTAGAATACCATAGACAGCCAAGGAAACAAACACATGGTTCAAAGAAGAAATCCAGAATTCCCACTCAAGGCACAAATGACCAGGCTAAAATTATCATATTTTAGACATATTATAAAAAAATCCAGCTGCCTGAGGGTCCAAAATGATGAGAAAGGTGGAAAGAAAGAGGACAATCAGCAGCAAGATATTTTTGATTATACCAGCAATGATTGCAGTGTTTGGAGACCTGAAGGACTAGGCTGGGAATAGATCACCCTGGCGAAGGTCTATCTATATGATCACATCAAGTCAATGCTGACTTGATGGCACACGATCAATTTATGATTTTTTCAATATTGTCCAGAATATGAGTGTTTCCAAATTTTACTATGATGAGTTATAATGAAAAACACCATTTGCATCTCTCCCTCTCTGAATATCTATGTGTATGCTCTGCTTTAGTGTATGCATAGTGTTTTACATAATTTTTTCACTATTCAGTTCTTAGAACAAGTGGTGAAGATAGGTTTATTGATGGCTTAATGAAGGCCATCTAAGTGGTTATGGAAAACAGATTTAAAATAAGGACCTCCTAAATATAACTATATAAACCAAATATCATAATTACAACATCATATGAAACAAGGTCAGGTTTCATAAAAATATGAATCCTTTTATCATACATATTTTGAAGCATAAACTTTGTCCCAAACATAGTTAAGTCATGTTCTAATTTGAACTGGTGCTTATCAGAGACCCTTCTTCAGATTATAGAGAAGCCAAACATTTTCCACCACAAGTGCAGTTAACAAACATAGCAAAACATGCATACAATATAAAATCTACTTTCAAGTGAAATGGCTATCCTAAGATGAACTTTTAGAGTGACATAATGATATAACAGATTCACAGAGTATCACCCCAAAGTATTTCCAGCTTAATGAAGGGACCTTCATAGGTTGCTCTGCTACCTCTTAATGCTACCTAACACTGTACTCTACTGTATTCCAGATATTAACAGCATGAAGTATCATGCTCGTGTCTGAGTAGTACATAATTTTTTTTGAATCTCCTGCCTTCACCCACATGTGAGTGAAATATTGAAGCTTAAAACATATTAAAGTGATAGGCAAATGACATGTTCATTAGTTATTTGAATTAGCAAAATATCAGTTTGTGATGATTCACCAATGATAACAGAGGAGTTACAGAGAACCATACATGCCATGACTTTTACAAATACTACAGAACATTATACCACTGTGAATATGTACTATGTTGGAGGACTGGCATTCTAAAGACATGACATGAATGCTTGCCAGCTGCCTGGTTCTCTGAAGGAGACCTCTGAGACTATCTAAGAAAGAAATCAGTTCATACTCTCAAATGGGCATGTTCTCTGAAACACAGGAAAAGCAATTTTATCAACTTAAAACCTACAGTTCAAGCAATCTAGTAACTTTTCCCAATCTAGTGTCCTCTAGAAGGTTTGTATTTCAGCCTTAACAATCCCCAGCCAGCATGTTGAAGTCCAACTAATTTGAAAAGCACCGAGTTGGGGGAAAAATGCATTACAGCAATCCAAGATAAATGAAGACTTGTACTGTTTTAACTGTGCTTTACTTCTATTCCATGGCAACTAATATTACAAAAATAGTTACTGCATAGTTTATTTAAGAACATTTGGATAATGGTATTCTGTATCCATGAAAGCATTGAGAAATCGGACAAGAAATGCCAACATAAAACTTTAAGGAATCATACAATGGAATGCTTGCTTGTTTAAGAGCCCATAGGGAGTATTTAGTGTAGATTTCAATTAATAAATCAAATAAAATTCAAGTTCAGGTTTGTTCTAATTCAGTGATTTCATTTTTTTCCTTACTTTTTTCCCTGATATTTGAAATGCCATTACTTATTATATTTTTTACTAATTTCTGTGCATTTGGGAAAGTGGAAGGTTTAGAGTACCTTTCAGCCATAGATTTAAATATCCCAGTGAAATTAATAGTGTTTAAAATTAAAAATGGTTCACTTTCTAAAAATAAGAACATTGGAATACTTAAAAGAGAATAAAAGCAAGCTGCAAAACATACACAGGCGTCTGAATAAATGTTTCTAATATTTTTCATTCTTAGTGGAAAAGTCAGAAGCTTGCAGTAGTCAACTTTTACAATGGGAAAATTAAAACCACACCCCCCAATCCCAGCCTAACTAGCAAGAATTTTAAAAACTCAGAATCTTTTAAGAATTCAAAGCTGAATACTGTACATCTAACATTTGACAGTTTATTACCTTTTTCATAATCACAGATTCCTTCTAATAATAATAAATTACAAAATGCATCAGTGAAGCAATGCTTTACATTTGGCTTAGATTGGCTGTAAAGAATATCAAAGCATTCTTCTATCATGAAGCGTCCAAAAAGCATAGTGGTCTCTAGACTGCATTATCTAACCTTAGGAGTTATCTTTCAATATCTAAGTTCACACCATAAAACATTGTCCTCCATAATAAATTCTCCTTTACCTTTCATTGACCCTATATCACCTACTTTCCTTTTTTAAAAAAGCCCTAAGCTTTCTTGTTTCCCACTGTAGCTTTGTGGTTTCTCTTCTTGGATTTTACTATGAGGATAAGAAGAAGTTTCTATGAAATTGATACAAATCTTTTAAAATCATCTTGGAAATGAATCTGAACAACCCATGAGCTAAATGTTAGATTCTTTGATTCTTCTCATCACTGAATGTATAAGTTGGATGGGAACTGACAGGTAATCTAGTCCAACCCTCATTCATTTCAGGAATCTACTAAATCATCCCTGAGAGGAGGCTGGGGGACAATTTTTATAGACAGACAGTTGCACTGCTTAATTGTTCTTACTTTCAGGAAGTTGCTCCTAATACTTTCTGACCAGATGAAAAGTTGTATGGCTTTAGTGTAGGTAGGGCAGCTCCTTAACATTAGAAAACAGCAAAAAGTGAAAGCTCTATTTCAATTCTTGCTTGTATAAAGCCCCAAAGAGCTGTTGGTGAATTAATAAATTAATTAATAAATTAATAGGTATTCAGATTTAACTTAGTATTTGTTGATAAACTAAAGCAAATTGAGATGTTTCAAAACTACAACCTTCAGGCTGCTATATTAACATAAAATAATCTATATTCACTATAGGCAATTTTTCATGAACATTCATAGAAAATTATTTAAATTTGATTTTTTTCTGTCACTCAGTACTAGCAATTGTCCAATAAAGAATACAATTGTGTCACTGACTGGTTTAAAGCAAACTCCCATATATGGTTTATATGTATCATGAAAAACTGCAGTTTATTTCATTTTCATTTTATTATGTGAGTCACACTGTTCTTCCACATGAATTACAAGATAAAATAACTATTTCCCTTATGGATGGAGATTTTTCAAATTCCATGTTAGGGGGAGAACACAAAGATCATAAGCAACTAAAGATAATGAAAAGCAGATACAGCTTCTAAATTGTAGGTTATAGTCAATAATTTGTTATTTTCTTCCGTTAGAGGGTATTGAAGAATATTGGTTCCCTACAATGAAGAAATGGGTTTGATAAATTATAAGAAGTACTGCATTCTAACTAGGTTATTATTCAATAAATCTTTACAAAAATTCTAAATAAGGAAAAAAACTGAGGAAGTACATTCTATTTAAAACAAGTCCCATTACGTTAAAGGGGGATTATTTTTAATAATTGTATCTATGCCTTTGAACTGCATTAGAAAATACCTGAATAAAAAAATTAGTGAAATAGACACAAGGGATTATTTTTTAATTTCGAGCTTTAACAATTGCTGAAATTTCATCCATTTGATTTTAATGGGATATGTGTGAAGAAACAAGATGCTCATATTGAAAGAATGAGGGGAAAAATGAGTGTTTGTCACAAATTAAACATTACCTAGGAAGATCTTTTAATTCACATATTTTTCACAGAGACTGGTTTCCCCCTGGTTTTGTTCTGTTCTTCCTCTCAATGTTATTTTTCTATCATGTATGCAACTATCAAAATAACTGCGTAACATCTACTGAATACATTTGCTGAGAAGACATAATGCAAAACAGTGATTTTTTTTTTACTCCCCCCCTCGGAATATATAAACCAGCTGTTGTAAACTATAGAAGCTTATGAAGGTAAATCTATCCTTAGTTGATCAGCAGTGGATACATTTATTTTTGAAATTATAATATACCGTGAGAATATTCTGTCTCTAAATACATATGTATTCTTGATTTAAAAAGAGGAATCTTTGGAGTGTAATTTATATTACTGTTTACAACTCAAAAGAGGATTAGCACTGAAACCATAACTTAAAGAGAATTTAAATATTGATTGAACTGGCCAGCACCATGGAAAGGGGAGATGTTACCACTTGTTTATTTGTATCTTTAACTTCCTTCTTTCCATCCTACCTTGGTGTTACAACACTGATTGTCATAATAGTCTTTGTGCTTTTGCATAATGCCCATCTTTGATGTAACAGAAATTCACATACAAAACATGGACATCTGAAGTAAGCATGCTGAAATACAGGCAGGAACCATAAAACCATGCACAAATATTCTCAGGGTTTGTTTTTTTTTCCCCAACAAAACTGACATAAACATTTACATGCACCACCTAATATCACATTTGGCCATGGAATAGAGGGGATGGGATTCATGACCATTCCTCTTTGTCAGTGTTTTTCTTTTCGCCCCTTGTCATTTAACAGTTCTGAGGAATTTGGTGCAAAAATATAATATATCTGTATCCATTTGTCCTTCCAATTTGAACTTGTATTCGGCGAATTTCTAGTCAGTTTTCTGAAAGTTCCCACTGTGCTTCTCCTCTTGCACAACTTGTACTAGGTCTTTGCCAGAAACACTGATTAGTGTGCAAGCGTTTTTCTCAGCCACTGAAATAATTCTTCTTTATAAATCATTTGCCACCGGACATTTGCTTCCACTGTTTCCACAGCTCGAGAGAAAGAGGCAACAGATCTCTCCTCATAATTCTTTACAAAGTTCTTTAACTGGAAATAGAACATAGTGGTTAATTCAGAGTGAACTGAAATAAAAAAATGAAGTTCATAGAATTTACAAACTAAAGACAAAAGCTCTGTGTTCATTACTGAAGTATTTTGTAGATTAAAAGGTATAATAAAGCAACAAACTGCAACTGCTTGAAATGGTGTTGCAAAATATTGATGTGCCAATGCCTGATTATATTAACATCACTTCCTCTGTCTCCCTTGTAGTCCATCTGCTTTATGGTGTAGACAGCTGGGCTCTTATCAGATTTTACATAGGTATCCAAGCAGGCAAAAATTGGAAACACTCCTAATGTAGTTTTGGATCATGTTAAGCTAAAACATTTGCATTCTTCCCTGAAGAGCTTTTGCTTATTAAATATTGTAAAATATGTTTAATTAGGGTTGAGGAACTTTTTAAACATTTTTATCATAAAAGAATAAGAGTTTATTTACATGTTGGAGGGGCTGTTCAAGCACTATAGAGACCATAACTGACCTTGGATTGAATATCTTATATTTACAATTATTCTGCTAATAGTAGGTTTACGATAAATTTAGTTAAAATAGCATGAAGCTAGATCGTCACCTTCTTTCTCTCTCTCTCAATATAAAATAGACTGTCTTTTTCTTAAATGTGAATGCACCATTCAGGAAATACATCATTTATAGGAGACAAAATACATACATGTTACAGGACAAGCTGTATAAACTTGTTCTTTTTAGGTAACCAAGATTAACACATGATGAAGAAAGTGAAAAAGAATAAAAAATAACTGCAAGTACTGAACTCGCATAATATTTACCTCATTCAGTTCACTCTCTGTATTAAGAAATTCTGTGACTCCACTTATCAGTTTTGAATTCATAAATAACGCTTCTCCGTATCTTCATCGGCAGATTAAAAATACAAATATAGAGCATTCTAAGTGGCAATGACTTTAGAATCATATATTATAAAGAATATTTCTATTACAGTTATGCAACCAATTAAAGTTTCTATCCCACAACTTCTGGAAATATTACCTCCTGTGGTCTATGATGTTCAGTATCAACCATATTGCACTGAAGCTCCATTGGTAGGAGTAAAAGTAGTCATATTGTTAAGAAAGCTACATGGATGTGTTCATGTAATCATTAGGAATCAGGAGTGTTTTGCCTACTACCAATTTATAGAAGAGGACAACACTTACTGTTCTGGAATGGCTTTGTGATCTTTGGTTGGTTCATTGAAATGATAAACAACTAGCTAATATGTCTTTATTCTAAACAGAACACATAAGCCTTCACTAGTGAATGTTTATAATCTCCTAATAAATAATGCAATGATTCTTTCCTCCCCCATGTGAAACTAATAGGAAACTGTTTTATAATGAATTAGATCCTTTTTAAACTTTTAACTAGCAGAGCAGTAGGGAGACTGAACTAAATATAAATGATGTATAAATGGTATATAAATGATGCATTCTACCTTTGAGCTACACTTTTTTTTTAAAGGGCTTTTATTACATCATTTAATGGTAATTATTCCAGGGATGATTCAGGCATAACAGAGTCCTACCCCCACCCCACCTCTCCTAAAAAGAGCAAGCTAGACTATTATAGAGAATGTTTATTATTTTTACCTCATATTATCTGTACTTTAAGGTTTCTAATTCTAGATTCAGGTTTAAATGCCCTATATATCACCTGAATATTAACATCTGTTTTGGATTTTGTTACTGTTCTTTTGTTTTGTTTTACTATTCTTGTTAAAATATTTGATTTGTAATTTTTTGACCATCTGGCTATCAGAATTCTACAGAAAAAAACAGATAGTGTAATGTAGAGGAACTTACAAAATCAATCTCTTCTAGGTTCCCTAAATATTACAACAGCTAAAATAATTTTGCAAAATGCTTGACAGCAATAGTTAGGTCAGCAAAGAAGGAATATTGTTAGTTTTCAACATTAACAATGATTTTGACAACTCATAGATTTTTTAGGGTAAAATAAAGCATGATGATATAAGAAATAATAATTCAGATGATTTTCCAAATCATGTATGAAAGGTTAAGAATAAGGCATTGTCAACTTAAGGCATGCATAGTTCCTTCTAAACTTCTTCCTTTTTTGTATATAAGAAAAGGAAATAAGAAGTGCTCGGATTCTAGTTTGTAATGTGGCAAGATATGCTTACACAAATTATACTTGAAAATAAGGTTTTGGTATGGTGATTGGATGTCATATATAAAAGCAGGCAATAATCCATTGGCAATAAATTTACATAAAATGAATAAATTCTGTACAAAAAAAATTCTTACAGATAATATTCTCCCCCTAAACTTTAGATTTTTATAAATAGGCCATATAAACATTATTAATAATAATAATTTCAATGTATTTTAAGCATTGGCAATATAGAAATAAGCTTATTTTTGGTAACATTTCAGTTCTTCTTTTCTACTTAAACAGTTATAGATCCTCTAGTACCAGACAAGATTTATTATAACATCACAAACTTGCCTATAAAAATAACTGAGCTTTAAAAACAAATTCTAAATATCTGTATTTATACTATGCGCATAACCATTCATCAGTTTCTCTTCAAATTAAATTTCAACTCTCTGTGTTGCATCAGAAGACAGAAGGAAAAGTAGATTTGGAGCAGGGTGCAATTAGCTATCCCATACATGAGTAATACTGCAGGAAGTAAGATCAAGGCCATTATTAAAGGATATGTACTGTGTTTTATTATTACACAGAACACTTACAGCAACAAAGAAGCAAATGACTTTTGAAATATATATATATATATATATATATATATATTTATATATATATATATAGTGTGTGTGTGTGTGTATTTATTATAGTATATATAAACATACAACTCATTACAAATATAGCCTTTTCTCAATTTTTAATGGCTATATAAATATGTATACCCTTAAATATATTGGTATGATAAAGTTTGAATATATGAAACATGAAACATACAGTCCTAAACATTTAATCAAAACGTTTTACCTTGCATTCAGTATTTTCCACTTTTCTCTAAAAAATTTCCAGGCAAGATCTCTTCCATGTGGATTTCTAGCTACATGGATTATGACATCTATTGCATCCTGATCCAGGACAACTTCTGAATTAAGAGACAGGTTAAGAAGCCTTGAATAATAGGAGAAAGGGGAAAAAATGTTTAGCTTTTACCAACATAAATATTTTAACATCATGCTATTCAACATCTTGAGATTGCTAGATTCTAATTGAAAGTCATTGCAGCCCTTTCAATGTCTATTTATAAAATACAGAAAACAAACTAAATTTTGAGACAGAAAAAAAAAAGCTTCCTTCTGTTGACCTACACTTGACAGATATTTGGTAAAAGTTAAAATTAATTGCTTGATTGTAGGCTTCATGAATGCTACTCTGAGGTCATACTTTTTAAAAATTATTTTCAAGTTAATATAGAACAAATGAATTGGAATAAATGCTAAGCACATACAGTATTGAAAACTTTCTCATATTTTCAGAAGAAAATAAATAAGAAGAAAAAAAAGGAAGTACATAGATGAAGAATATTTAATCTCTGGGACAAAATTCAGACCACAAATGCTATTACTTCTACTGATAACAAGACTGAGTCCAAAAAAACAAGAAATATAAACTAAATTAGCACACCTGTTTAACAAATTTCTGTCATCACTACAGGTTAAAGCTTCTAATAATATTTTCTTCTCTGATACTGCTGTTGTTGAGTGGAATTTCATCCAGATGAATTCCCAAACATCTTCATCCATCAGTGAAACTCCTGTGCAGTAGACGATGTCTCTTACATTTGGTGGTATTCTTTAAAAACATATAAAACCACAACAATACTGTATTTGTAATATATTCAATAGACATAACATACAAGCTAAAGTTCTGTGTCACTGACAATTTTCCTGAAGATGGAGGGAGTTTAAATGTTATGGTGGTGGTTCCATTTCTCAAATTTAGCATTTTTAAAAAATCTTAAAATGTGGCCACAGGAAGAGAATAAATACAGAGCAAAGCTGAAATGGAGGGTGGTAATACCCTGACTAAAATTCTCAAACTATTATCTGTATAAGTAAAACTTAAACACACAATTTTTATATTCTTTGTGAGACTGTTAGCAGCTTTGACAGGATGGGAAGGAGGTATGAGAAGATTTGAATTGGCCTATGAAAAAGTGTTAGATACATCATGACCAGAACTGAATGCCCTCATTATGTAATGTCTAAATTAACTGAAAAGACCATGCAGGCTTAGTTGACAGGACTAACCTATTTTCTCTTGCTCTTGCTGCAGAATGTATAGGAAGAACAAGGTCTGTCTCTGCTACTGTGTCAAGGTAATTATGACCACTCATTCCTCAATTTTTCTTATGATGGAAAAGAGTAAGTATTAATTTTTTCTTAACCAATCTCTGTAATGCATGTGTGCTTATGTATTTATTTCTGATTGCTGCAACAGCTCTGGGTGGCTTACAAGAATGTAGATAAACATATACAATGCTAAAACCATGTAAGATTCTGAAGCAGCATTAAAATTCAGTGCTAAAACTGTTAAAGCTCTAAAACTGTAAAAAAACCCAAGATAAAAAGATAGATTTAAGGCCTATTTTGAATTGTAATAAGGGCCAACCTCAACTCCAATGACAATTTATTTGACAGTACAGGCAAAAATGACGTTAAACAGATTTGTATCAGAACCTTCAGAATTTTGACTTCATTGAGGACCAAAGAGTGTGGGATGAACTTTACGGCATTAGGTGGTCTTGCAATAATCTGGGCTTAAGCTATGTAAAGTCTTAAAGTAAATACCTTGAGTTGGGCCTAGAAATCAACTGGCAACCAAAGGGTCTGTTTCAACAATGGAGGAATGTGGCATTTACTAGGGGATACTATCTATCCAAATCAAACTTCAGGTTCTTCTTCCACATCCAGTCTTTTACCATACCAAGACTCTTGAGAAATCCAATCTTGAGGCCATTGGAAAGGACAGTATGGTCAGCAACCAACTCCAAATCTGTGAATGATCCTTCCCAGATTCATATTAAAAAACATACAAAATAAGATAGTACCCTGTGGGATCCACAAGACAATTCCTAAGAATATGAGCAGACATACATTCGACATCATGTTTTGATACATACATTCGACATCATGTTTTGATAGCACCCAAAGAAATAAGAGCAGAAATACTGCAAAGCAGCATTCTCAACTCCCAGGTAATTCATGTTCTGCAAAAGGATACAGTAATCAACAACATCAAAAGATGCTAAGAGAACCATAATATCAACATAGTCACACACACACACACACACACACACACACACACACACACTTCTTTCCTGGTATCCAGCATGCATCGAAGTGACAAAGGCTATCTCTGTGCCAAATCTAATTTGTCAAGAATCTTGATCACAGTTTCAAACTTGCAATCATTTTCAACTGTCCGCAACAATACATAAATACATTCTGTTGGGTATGAATCTCTTGGCTGGCAAAGTCTCCCCCAAAAGAAAGCAGAATTGTGCTATGCTTATTTCAGTGAGTGTAACAAATGAAGTGAGAGGATGATGATAAAAGGAGAATACCAGCAAACCTGTGGCCCAGAACAATAGAAAACTCCTCACTCACCACACATACAGTAGAGTAATCTCTGAAATTAGGGCAGCAGTTTGCCATTTTTGGCCAAGCCCTGCATATCACCTCTGAGGCTACAGGAGAGCACCAGATGATTGATGGAAATATAGAAAGTTGTGGCATTCATTGTGATCATCGAAGATGATAAGGCCAATGGCTCTGGACTGAGAAGAAAGCATGGCTTCACACCCAGTTAGGCCAAAGGGGGAGTGCACTCATAGTCTTGCATCAAGTGGCCAATCATGGCCTGCTACTTCCCACTTGACAGCTATGGATGACCAGAACGGACTATCTACTCCCCCACTATCAAAGTATGAAAGTCTTCATTCTTGTGTCCCTTGGGTTTATGAACTTCATATGGCAATTGTGATGATTGAGACCCCTGATCTATTTAAACAACCTCCTTTAAGAGTCCCTAGTGTCACTGAATTTTCTACAGGTTGACTAAATATGAAATATTGGACTCTGGGGTATAGTTGTTCAAAGTGGCTGAGTCTCAGGATGGTTTCTTTAACAAACACTTTGTTGTTGCCTCCTTTTTGATGTATAAAACTCTGCCTCCCACAGAGAAGCCCTAATAATCTCAGAAGTCATTGGCAGAAAGCAGTCTTTATAAACCAGGCTATACAATCGTTCTTCTAAGAACTTCTGAAGTATATTTGCAGTTGTTCAGTTTTAGACAATCTGCTACTTGACATGCATTGCTTCATTTCTTCAAATGACTGTACTGCTCATTCTTTCATTCTATCATTTCAAGCCCTCCATAAAGTCTGCATTTTGATAACAAAGACCTATGCTATCTGAACATTTTACAGAGTGTGACCTCCTTCCCCTTCTCCTCCTCCTTGTTTATTATAGCCACCCATCTCCAAAAGACTCTGGGTGGATGACAGGGGCTCCACAAACACAGTGATCCCAGGCCTGGGAACAAAAACAGGTCTCAAGTGCCTTCCAGAAGCCCAAGAAAGTGGGTGTCATACACATATCTGGGGCAATGCTATTTCAGAGGAAGAGACTGAGACAGAGAAGGCATGCTTCCTCAATCCCATAACATGATAATGTTTAATTGAGGAGACCTGGAGCACACCCACTCCGCCTGAATGTACTGGGCAGATAGAAATAATTGGAGACAGGCAGTCCCACAAATAATCAGGCCCTATCTGATGAAGGGCTTTATAGGTGATGACCAGCACCTTGAACTGTACCCAGGAGCCACCTGGTAGTCAATGCAGCTCGTGTAGCAGCAATGACACATGGGTATAATGAGAATTCTCATTACTGCTTGTGCCACTGCATTTTGAACCAGCTTTATCTTCCAGATGGTCTTTGAGGGCAGCCCCATGTAGAACACATTGCAATAGTCCAGATACAAGGTGTCAGTAAACAGCTGAAGGGTCTTTCAGTTGAGGAACAGATGCAAGTGTCACACAAGATAAACTTGGATAAAGACCCTCTTCGCCACAGCTGCCACCTGTTCATCAAGCAGTTGCTGAGAGTCCAGGAGGAGTGCCACACGCATATCTGGGGCAATGCTATTCCAGAGGGAAGGGACTGAGACAGAGAATGCATGCAGTCCCTGCTATTCTGCCAGTCTGACATACTCTACTGGTGGGATGAACTCCGCAATCCTCCATGACTTCCAACCAATGCCCTGCTGTCAAGCTGAAGCCTCATACCAGACCCATCCAAGGGATCTGGGCCCACCAATAAACAGTCCACTGGAAGGACACCACAAGCCAACACTTCCAGCCTCTGTGCTCTAAAGTCCCTTCCGAGTCACCCCGTAGCAGCCTTCACTTGGACACCACTTCCATTTGCCTTTACCAGTCCTGAGCTCAGTGAATTCACCACTGCTGCCACTGCTGGCTGAGCTGCTGCCCCCACCACTGGTCCTGAAGCCAACTAGGCAGTCAGGGATACAGCAACACACAATGACCCATGAAGCTTAAACTTTGGTTGAAGAGCACTGGGTACTAGGGCCAAGGGGAGCAAGAGCATTGGGCACAGGGAAACATCTCATCCTGAGCTACCAACTCACAAAAATCTCTTTATACCTTTTTAAACATGCACACCCATCAGCCTACTACTAAAAGAACTTCCGTCAGATTGCCATCTTCTCAGGTTGATATAAACATGATGCAAGTGTACCAGTGCATAACCTGAGAAGATGTACTATTTCCTAAAATAAGAAGTTTGGCCCTCAAAACTTTATTTTATGAAAACCAGGTTCATTATCCTCAACAATCACTCAATTATCTCTTGTTTCACACGACACAAATTATTTGAACAGCAACAATATTAGCAATATTTGAAGCCATAGGTAGGTCTCACTGAGGAAGGGATCATACAACACAATGATGTAACAATCTACATCCTATTTAATTTTTATGCATGAACTACTTTACACTAGATCTATACATCTTTTTAAGATTTGAAATACTTTTCAAAATCTATAGAATATATTTTGCTACATCCAGAAATAATAAAGCAATTAATCAAAAGCACACAACCCTAGCAAGCAAAGTATACTGTGTACAGCAATCCTAATGGGGGTGGGTGAAAATCCTAATGAAGAGGTATCTTTTTTGTTACAAACTTATGCTAGCCAGGGAAAAGGGAGGTATCTTTGCTAAGCTTTTATACCCAATAGATGTACTGCTGCAGGCTGATGGACTCATCCAAAATCTTCTTAGTTAATTTTTCCCATAGCAAAAATCAGTGCCAGTGAAGAGAATGTCTGCCATAATCTATGTCCTCCTGGACAGCCATATGAAGGTATTCTTCCATACATTTATCTGGTTGTAAGCTCATTATGAACACAATGAGACTTTTGAGCAGTGAGATTTAAGCATTAATGCTACCCAATTAAAGTATTTGTTATGTTAAAATCCTCCAGCTCTATTTATCTTCATTCATTTTTTAAAGGTAAAGCTATGATGAATACTTCACAATTACTAACTTCTGAAAGCATTATTTGAAATGAATTTTATTTGAACAGTGTTATGATTTGTTTGACCTTATTTATCTTGCTTAAGAACCATGGTAAAAATAAAATATGTTGTAAGCGTGGCTGCTGATTAAAAATTAAAGAGTTTCAGAAAATGTTAAAAAATAGATAGAAAAATAATTAAAATCATGCTATGCTCTTCAAGAGAAATCTATTTTTCCAGTGATTTATAATACAGCTTTACAAAGTGTTAGGAATAATCTTTTAAGTTATAATTAATTAGTACATGCGTGTTCTTTAAGTTTTAACAAATGGGAATGCATTTATAAAATAGCCCCTTAATTATTTATCTGCTAGGCAAATAGTGTTCTAATTTCTTAAAATGTAATTAGAAGCAGTTTAGGCTGTTCTTTGATTTATTGACATGCTTCAAACTCTTTATGGAAACCTCTAAGAAAGAAAATTAATCAGATGTCCAGTTAAATTCTAAGAATTTAGCCCAAGTTTGTTTTTCTTGATGTCCCTAATAACAGAATTGTTTCATATAATGATTTTATATGAATAAGAAGTAATTTTTCAAAACTCTGGATATGTGTGATAATTGCTATTTTGTTCACAATGACTGTTAAGCTACCACTTGGATAAACAGATTATCCATTCTTACAAAAGCACAGCCCTCCAAAGCTTGGCCTATTAGCCTTTCTCCACTGATGATCTCTAGTCTGTTTTAAAAGTTAGGAAAAACTTTTAATTTCTCTGAACAATTAATTTCATGATCCAATCCTTTTCACAATCTTTTAATATGTTCTGCTAAAGGGGAAAACCTTTGCCTTCTCATTTTTCTTTGATGACGCTACTAAGAAATCATTGCCTTACTTCTATAATAAATACTTTTAGATAATAACAATGGATCAGTTGCTGTCACATTTTCTGTAAAATGTACTCCAGCTCTGCCAAAGGGAATTCCTCCTTCAGTGAGATATTCTTCTATCAAGAGAGGCAAAACAGATTCCACTAGGTGGCTTCACTATTGTTCTAGCCTAAAGTGAGGAAATCTGATGATGATGATAAGAAAATCCTCTCACAGAATAACTAGGAAGCTGTATGTACCTTGTAGTCTAGTTCTCTGGGTTTTGAAAGATCAATACCAAAGTATTAATCAGGTTTTCTACAGACGTTTCACCCCATTTCTCTGCAAGGCTTTCTTGATGTAACAGTTCAGAAGGTTCAACAAACAGATGAGGAGGACCAATCAAAATGGAGACAACATAATCCCAACAGCCAACTGATCAAGACTCCCCAGGAAATCTCCAAACACCAATCAACCTCAAAGGCAAATTCCCTAACTGTTGCATGGCAGAAGCTTAGTTTATTGAACTTCTGTCCTGTTCCTGAAAGTATATTTCTACTAGATTGTGCTCAAGCACAAATTAAGTCCCATGGGCTGAGTGCAAAGAAAAGACCTGGGGGTTAAGGACTTTGATGGAAATTATTGAGGATGAGATAAGAAATTCTAGAATTGTCCAAAAGAAGTGAACTCTGTCTTGGGATAGAGCTTTGTGCTGAGAAAGTGGCATACTTCTTTTCAAAGAGATGGTTAAATTGTTTTAAGTTTAAAATGAAATTTTAATTAAATTAGCACTTCAAATCAAACAAATATATTTTGCTCTATTTAAATATTTAAATTGGTTTCTTAATGGCAGTATTTAAACAGCAGTGAAGTCTTGTTGGCTTATTATTATATTAATTCTTAACCCTATTGGAAAGATCCCTTTGATCTTCTTTTGCAACAGTAAAGTTTTGATTAAGTTGTGTTCAGCGCATCTTTTTTCTACTTAAATAGCTGTACTTATTTCACTGTACAGTTCTACTCCTTTGTTGTAATACCCTGTTAATTAATTTCAGCTACGGTGGTGGTGGTGGTGGTGGTTGTCCGCCTCCTCCTCTTCCTCCTTCTCCTCCTCCTCCGTGTAGTATAATGCATGACTATATTTACACCTACATAGAACTTGTAACCAACATTTGTTTTCAGTGAATTAAAATGGCCCAGAAAAAAGATTTTAGCAGGTAAATACAGAATCTTTGACACATCTATTATTTTCTAAGAAAGTTGTGAACAGTTATTAAATGTGGGCAAAGATTAGTCCTTTAAGTCCTAAAAATGTTAAAAGGAAAAAAGCAAATAAAAATAATCATAACAAATGAAGCCAAATCAAGTGTTCTGATGTTATGAATGTTTGAATGTGAATATAAGCTAATCCTTAGGAATGTTAAAAGAGTAAGAATTGCCCTCAAGGTACAGATTGAAATCTATCATTTTAGCATTCTGTTCCCAAAGCAATCAATCAGAGTGTTGTTAGTCTGAGAATTCCACAAATGGGCTAAAGATATAACAGTCTTTCATTAGTAACATTTACATATCCTGCGGTTTATGGATTTTGAATGTATAAAAGTCCATTTAGCTTTTTGGGGAGTTGCTAAATAGTGATACTTTCCTAGGATTAGCTTGGGAGACTTTTGCTTGTCATGTGAGTCACTACTTCATGTTATAATATCTCAGAAACATTCTGTTGGAAGGGTCTATTTAGACCATCAAATACAATAACCTGCTCTGTACAGAAGTCTAAATTAAAGTTTCTGTGACAGATGGTAGTCCATCCTTTACCTGAATACATTCAATGATGGGAGCATACTACTCTCTTGTTATTTGGCTCTACTTTCAAGCTGTTTTTTTTTATGGTGAATATAGACTTAAATGATACCATAACTAAATGAAGTAGTGGCTCTGACAATGAAATAATATTCCTTTGAATGCCATAGCAGATACTTCATCCCTATCCCATTCTTTTCTCAATAACTCTTCATAACACTAAACTTGTATTTGGGAACCTTGTAAATACTGTTTTTTTAAAAAATATATTTCTTGAGCTTTATAAGCCAGAATAAGGATTAAATGAATTTATCTTTAGAAGGAACTTTGCAAAAAGTAATGGATTTTAAGGCAGACTTTGCTTCCAGGTGCACTGGAAAGGTTAAAGAAGTTCAATGAAATTATAACAATTTCCAATACAATTTGTATCTGGACCCTTGACTTCCTGCCAACATTAAATGAATATGTAAAAAAGAAGATTACTTGATATATATACAGTGTTCCTTTCATTTCCTTACACATGGTTGTCTGTTTTAACATTAGGATAACTATTGTGATGAACATGGGAGGAAAAGTAATATGCTGCATGATTGGAAATGTTCATTATGAGTTTGTCCACAGAATAATTATTGAATAAGTTCCATAGAAAGACTGTTCATGGCCACAATCCAATTGTTTTGTATATTAAACAATTGTAAAATAACCTGAAAAACAGAAAAAGCCTTCTTTGATTATCTGAATTACACAGAAGCCTGAAGAGAATTAGAGAGGCAATCTATGCTATACAAGCAAAATTACAGAAAATTTCATATGAAAAGACCCAAGATCATGCAACTGAACTTCTGTATCATATAAAGAAGTACTAAAATATATTCCATTAGAAATAATATGTAATTTACTTGCCTTGCATATACTGATGGCAATGTTGATGAACTTCAGGAAAAGATTTTTCCTCTATTGTTAATGGATAATTCTTTGCACACATAGCATGGTATGTGTATGTGTATGGTATCCTGCAAATTCTTGTACTTCTAACAAGTTATAGAGGAGTGTAGTTACCATTTTCCTTTTCAGATTCTCATCTTTGGGTCCTCATCTTGTTCATTTGTGTTCTGCCATATGGAGACATCCTTACTGGTATCCTGTGTTTTTCTGTTCAGTCGTCAGGGAGTTCTATTTGCTGTTTCCATCAGCATAATTATTTTTACAGCAAATAAGTGAGTGCAGTCTCAATACTACCATCGTTTTATCTCATCAAGTTTATTTACCTTTCCATGCAGATCTAGTCATAGTAGCTTGTGTCATATGGACTGGATTGTAACTTGGGGCACTCTATAGCTGACTCTGCCATAGTTTTCTTACTGCTGTCTCCACAGTCCTATTTGATATCATTACATGGCATTAGATAAATAGGTGGAATATTATTTGTGTGTTGAGGTGATGGATTGAGGAAGGCAACACCCCAACACACATGAGTATGCTGTGGAGGTTGATTTAAGAGTCCTTAGGGTTAGGTCTTGAATCCTTAGAAGGAATATGTATTCAGGGGCAATAGGGAATACACTATTCACTTGTGGGACCAAAGTGATTGTTAGAATTGCCAGAGCCCTTTGAGGTGGATTGTTTCACTTCTAAGCAAACTCCGGTTATCCACTGAGTTCATACGTAGGTCTACTTGGATCACCAAGATGCTGCAGGCTATAAAGTGGGTCAACAGACATCTAGAGAACAGGTGATGGAAATCTAAAGGTAAATGTGGATGAGCACAGTTTAGAGCACTTTGGAATAATTCTACTGTGGCTTTGGGAGTGGATAAAAGAGGTTTTTCTCCTCCATCATTACATGATACTGCTGGACTTCACCCAAAGAGCTGTTCTTAGTAGGGCAGAGGCTGATCAGCCTGGAAGGCCTTCTTGTGCCTTGATTTTGCACCAGTAATTGTATCATTTGTTTTGGGGAAAAAAAATCTCAACTCATGGGAGGTAGTACTTTAACATTTCTTGTTATTAAGATTCTGAGTTTGTTGATAAACAATATATATATATTTTAAAAATCCCCTCTCACCCCTATGGGTTGTATCTTCCTCAACTTGGGTCCTCTACCAGAGGCCTGGGAGTTTGAGGGTTCTCTGCAGTGTCTTAGCTGTTCCTAGCACTGCACTCTTCTGGACAGAGAGCTCTGATATTGTTCTGAGATCTGCTCGAGCCACTCTCCTAGCTTAGAAGTCACAGCCCCGAGTGCTCCTACCACCACATCTTCTCTAGTTCCTCCTTTGGGCCTTTCTTCAGCTTCTCATACTCCTTCTTCCCGATATTTCTCTCACTTGGAACTGCTACATCTATCATCACTACTGTCTTCTGGTCCTTGTCTACTACCATGATGTCTGGTTAATTGGCCAGTACCTGCCTGTCCTTCTGGATCTGGAAGTCCCATAGGATCTTAGCCCTGTTATTCTCCACGATCTTCTGTGGAATCTCCTATCTGGACTTGGGAGGGTCTAACCCACACTCTGCAGATGTTCCTGTGCACAATGCCAGCTACTTGGTTGTACCATTCAGTGTATGCTATTCCTGCCTGCATCTTACACCATGCAGTATGTGTTGGACTGTCTCCAAGGCCTCTCTGCAGAGTCTGCACCTGCTTCTATGGATCTGGTGCTTAGTGCCTGTTCTTGTGCTGCTATGATCAGTGCCACCTTTTAGTGCAGCCCTTTCCAGACACTGGTAGGATTTCCCAATGTCAGCCACCTCAGCTATCTGTCGATGGTATATCCCATGCAGGGGCTTGTCTTGCCATGGACTTTCTCTGCTTGAACTTTCTTCCATGTCTGCTGCTTCCTCAGGCATTCTCTCAGCAGCTCATCTTTGGCTGCCATCTTACTAATGTACTCCTGGATGCTCCGGGTTTCATCCAGGATAGTGGCTTTGACTCTCACCAGACCCTGCTTGGCCTCTTTTCAGCTAGTGTATAGTCTCTGGGTGTTGCACTTGAGGTGGAAACCTCCATACATTATGAGGAGCTTTTGGGTCTTCACATTGGCAGCCTCCATGTCCTCCTTTGGCCAGCTCATTATACTGGCAGGGTATATGATGACTGGCAGGGCATAGGTGTTGATGGCATGGATCTTGTTCCTCCCATTGAGCTGGCTCTTCAAGACCTGTCTTATTCTTTGGTGCTACTTGAATGTTGTTGTCTTTCTTGCCTCCTTCTCATGGTTCCCATGTGACTGTGGGATACCAAGGTACTTGTAGCTGGTATCTGTGTCTGCTATGTGGCCCGCTGGTAGTTTTACCCCATCAATTTTAACTATCTTCCCTCTCTTTACTATCATCCAGCCACACTTCTCCAGTCTTAATGACATCCCACTGTATGTCATCTACTGTCCTCACTGTAGATCTGTGTCAGGTGGAACAGCACTTAGATAACTCATTCACTCTTAACATACAGCTTGATGTCATCCATGTAGAGGTGGCGGCTGATGGTAGTTCACCTCTTGAACTTGTATCCGTATCCAGTCCTTTAGATTATCTGGCTGAGGGGGTTCAAGCCTATGCAGAACAGCAGTGAGGACAGTACATTACCTTGGTATATGCCACACTTGATGGCCACTTGTGTGAGCTGTCTTGAGTTGACTTCCACAGTCCCATTGAGTTCTTGAGGAAGGGTCTTACTGTCCTTTGATTTTGTATAGCGCCAGGCATTCACAGATCCATGGGTGTGGCATTGAGTCATAGGCTCTCCTGTAGTCAATCCAGGCTGTGCTCAGATTGGTCTGTCTAGACCTTGAATCTTGGATGACTGCTCTATCTATGAGCAACTGATGTTTTGAGCCTCTGATGTTATTCCCAATGGCCTTCTGAGCTGTGCTCACATACTGGCCCATATGGTCCTGTAGCTTGGTAGCTATGATGCCTGATAGGATGTTGTGAGGAGGTGGGTTATTGTCTGATAGTTGGTGTTTCATGATCAGCACCGTCCTTCCCTGTGTTAGCCAGTCTGGGTGGGAGCCTGCTGCTAGCAGCTAAGTCATCTGTGCTGCTAGGCATTCATGCACTGCTGTTAGTTTCTTTAACCAGTAGGTGTGGATCATGTCCTGCCAGGTGCCCTCCAGCTCTTCATGTTCTTGCCTTGCTGTTGGAAGTCTGCTACTGTTATGGTGACTGGTTCCTGTTCTAGAAGATTGCTACGGTCTGCTCTCAGGTCCTATAGCCACTTTACACTGGTGTTTTGTGTCTTCTCTTTCTCCCATATGTTCTTCTAGTACTGTTCAGTTTTTGCTGTTGGTGGCTCTGCTGTTACTGTGTTGTTGCACTGCAGTTGAGAGTACACCTTACATGGTTCTTTGGGGAACATGGCATTTATCTTCTTGGCCTTTGCTTCTCTAGTGTATCTCCTTAGCTGGTTAGCCAGTGCTATGACCCTTTTTTTAGCAGTCTCTAGAGCTGCAGATGGAGTTGGGTCCTTGTATTTTTTCAGTAGCCAAGTCTTATCCTTAATCTCCACACCCTTCTGTAGTTCCACCAGCTGACTAACTTCTCTCCATGTTGCCTTGATCTTAGCCTCCAATGTCATTTTGGAGGGTGGGTGGGTGGGTGGTGGGATGTATTGCTGTTCTTCTTGATTGAGTAGCCAAGCATCTCCAGGATTACAGTGGCTGTAGCATATACCAGTTCATTGGTTTGAGTTATGGTGGTAGTTGGGATTGTTGTGAGGGCTCTATTGGCATCTTCTAGCATAATCAGTCTCGAGGGTTGACTGTAGCTAGTTTATCCATGATCTTATAACTTGTATCAGCTGCTATGTTCTGTAATGGAGGAGGTGGCAGTGACATTTCAGCTTCAGGTGTTGGCCACACATCCATTTGGTCTTCTTGAGTCTGGGATGTAATGTGTAATAGGTTTATTTCAAGTTGTGAGAGCAGTTTCCTCTTCACTACGTTGAAGTGTTGGGTAACTAGCTGCTTGTCAGGTAGTGTGGATGTAGCTCTTCTGTCCATCCATAGTTCCCTAATACATTTCATATATCTGCTCTCATTAGGTTTACTGTTGTAGTAGAAATCCATCAATTCCAGGTTCTTTTGTCTTGTTCATGTATGGCTTGTTCTAGTAGCCCAGATTGTCCTGGTTCCCCAACATCTGACCTTGCTAATCCGGGCAATGTCCGAGCCAGCATGACTCTCTTAGTTTGTATCACTCTCATATCTGAGGTAGGCAGTGAAACATTAGGGGGTCTTTGCCAAAAGACCCCTGCTGGTAAGGTAGGTACCAGGTGGGATTCAAACCTCAGTCTCCCACATCAAAGGATGGCACTCTAATCACTAAACTATCCAGCCATTCCAATCCATATGTATCCATATATATGTGAATGAACAAAGTACAGGGGCAGAGAGAAAAAACCTGGAAAATTATTGACCTGTTGTTGAAACAGCTGAACAAAGGAAGATAATTCTCAGTGAGTTTGACAAAAAATTATATTCTGTAAATATTGAAGTATCTAGTAAATGTGTGGATGAAGTACTCAGATGAACATTGGATCTTGCTCCCTCTTGGCAATTCTGGCTGAGAAGAATCTATTCTGGAAGGTGTTATGTGCTGTTCTTAATGAATCCCCTTCCCAGGAGATAATGCCATCTTCTGTGAAGGAAGCACTGGTGGGCCCTGTCAGAAAAAAATCTCTACATTCCTCAATTTTTAACACTTATATATCAGTTTCTAACTTACTACTCTTGCATGACCAAGGTAATTGAGTGGGTGATGACTAAAGAGTTCCAGGTACTCCTGAATGACACTTATTATCTAGATCTGATTTACACCAGTTTCAGACCAAGATATGGCACAAAGGTTACTGGACATCCTGATAAATGATCTGGTGAGAGGCATAACAGGGGAATATGTCTCTTTTTATACTCCTGAATCTCTGGATGTCCTGTAATACATTGATAATGGTGTCTTCCTGAACTCCCTGAATTGGTAGTCAGTTATGGTCTTTTCATGGTTCCTCTCCCACAGAAGTTTCCACATAGTAACACTGAGGGATTTCTACTTTTTCACATAGTCTCTGGACTGGGGTGTGACACAGGAATTCTATTCTGTCCTCCATGCTTCTTAGTATTTATATGAAGCTGCTACCTGTGATAGACAGGAAATGTGGCATTGGGTGCCATATTTATTTGGATAACATCCAGATGTATTTCACATTTTAATCTTTACTAGGTGTGTTAGTTCCTTCCTAGATCAGATTGCAACCTAGCTGAAGTATAACTAAAACTGAATATGAAAAAAAAAAAAGTGAGATTGTTGATCATAATTGTTAAATGGTTATATTGTACATTTAATCAATATTTATCTTTTCTGTAAACTGCCCAGAATAATTTTTTAACGAGATGGCCAGTGACAAGTTTGATATATAAATAAATATATATAAATAAATAACTCTACCCAACTGTAGAGGTCTTTACCCGCTATGGATGGGGTTGTGCTTCTCTTGAAAGCCAATTCTAGTCTCCCACTCTTGGGGATACTTTTCAGTTTCACATCAACTCTGTATGTTGACTGTGTGTAGTGCTAATCTAAGAGTTCAAAAGAAACCTAAAAGTTTGCAATACTTGCACAAGTAAGCATTCTGTTTTCAACCTTAACACGTTTATTATTTCTATGGAGGTTGCTTTGGATTTTATGTATGTTTTAATTGTTATTATTATTGTTTTACTGTTTTATATGTCAAGCACTGTGATTTAATGTTATTTATTGTACTGTGAGCAGCAGTGGGCTGCTGTTCCGGGAGTCTTTAAGTATAAATTTGACAATAAATAAGTACAAACTATTCAAACTTTTTCAGACAAGGTTATTTAAGTAAGACTGAAAGCCCAATTAGTTGTTTTAGCAAAGGAAACTACTGTATTCATTGCAAAAACCTGTAGCAGAAGAATGACTGGAGGAATACTTGATAGTATGGCAGTCCATGTTAATATGTTAGAATGAGTGACAGGTAGAGAATATAATTTGAGAAATCAATCTGAAGATGGAGCTGAATGCAGGAAGAAGTCAGGGATATTCGAGAGACAAATTAGGTGGGAGAGAGGCAGATGATATTAACAGCTGACAGATGAAATAGCAGTAAAAAAAAATAATAAGGTATTAAGATGGTTACCACACAAAACTATTACTTCTTACTTTGTAACAAATGACCTTGTTTTGGATGTTACACTTCCAAATTAAAATTTAGTGATAACTAACTGCTGTGTTATTATCTGACAGGTTCTAGGAACAACATATTTCACCCCGTATGCTATCTTTGATATATAAATTCTAAACCAACACACAAAGGAATCTGGATCCTTCCATTTGGTTATGTTTTAAAAAACCCATCATCCTTGACAATGCTGACTGGACTGGAATCAGTGGACACTCTTCCTGTGAAAAGATTATTATAGAGCAGTGGAGTCTGCAGGGTGGGTAAACAGAGTCAAGATGGTGGTTGTGGCAGCATGAATGAAGCTCTGCTTCTTTATAAATCCACCTGACACCAACACATGTACGAAAGGGGCAGGGCTTCAACTATGTTGCTGTGACCATCATCTTGTCTTTTTCCCCCCAGGCAGATGTCACATTTATTTATGTATTTATTTACACAGCTTAGAGGCCAGCTGACTTCTAACAACAACATATAGGTCAGCCTACATTTAAAAAACAGGAATACATATCACATGCATCCAGAAAACAAACCATACATGAAACAAATCATCAGATGGGGGCTCAATAACTGCTCTACCACAAGGCCTGAGGAAGTAGCCAGATTGTCAATGACTTTACGAATGTGATCAGGTTGGAAGCCATATGGATATTGCTGGGAGGGTGGGTGGGGGTGGAAATGTTGTTCCAGAGACCAGGTGCTGCCCAAGAGAAAGCATCCTTCCTAGATCCTGATAGATAACATTGTTTAATTGAAAGGACCTGAACTGCAACCACTCAGCCCAATCTTACAGCACAGTCATACTCTATCAAAGACAGGCAGTCCCTTAAATAAACAGGCCCATGCCATTCTCTGATGTGAAACAACCTATTCTCTGTACCTCAGTAGGTGGTGGAAGCAGATTATTTTGCTTACATTTAAGGAAAGTAACAGTGGAACACTGTTTCTCAAACTTGTCAACTTGTCAACCATGCTGGCTGGGGAATACTGGGAGTTGAAGTCCATACATCTTAAAGCTGACAAGCGTGAGAAACACTGAACAATGGAAAGATTGAGTGATTTACCCAATGATTTCCAGTGGCCAAGAAACCCATGGCCCTTCAAAGAAGTCTTCCCTACCTCAGTGGTGGAGCACACGCCTTGCTTAAAAGTTCCCAGTTCAGAAACCGTTCATTGCTGAAGTCTATAAGAGGGGCTAGAAGGTATTTCTAATTTTGGTGCGGACATATGGGCTTTCTGAAAAAAAACATTTTTTAACTTTCATACACTTGATGAGAAATTTAGACTACCCCACTCCTGCTCTTTAAAATACATACACATACACATACATTATTCCCCTTGCACAAAATCTCTTCCTTCCTGGATCCAACTATTATTAATACACATGTATGCACACCCTGCACTATAGTAAAATTAATTTCAGGCCAAACAATGTTTATGGAGAAAGAAGTGATGCAGAATACCATTTTTTTTACCTGTTTCTATTGCTGGAGATCCAGTCAGAGATTAGAGTTGCAGCCTGCTGGTGGCAGTGCTTGTTACCAAAGCTGCAAGCCAGCATAATCACTTCACGGCGGAACTCCCTGGATATCCCAAAGGCAAACAAAACTAGCATTAACCTGATGTTAATAAATGTATTCAGAGTTTCAGGTGAAAATACATCACTGTTTCCAGGATCTAAACCAATGTTTCTCAAACTTGTCAACTTGTCAACCATGCTGGCTGGGGAATACTGGGAGTTGAAGTCCACACATCTTAAAGTTGACAAGTGTGAGAAACACTGATCTAAGCTAATATTTAACAAGGACAAACATATGAACAATGTGTTAACAATGATGAAGCAGAAGTTATGGCATTTAGATTGCCATGAAGCCAGTGAGTTAAAACATGAGCACCTCAGCCTACCAGATGTTCTATTGCCAAATGCAGCCAGAATTTAAATTATTGCTTAGAAACAATTATTCCTTGAAATTCTAGGGAGAAAATGCAACATCATAATAGGAAATATGAATTTAGAAAACAAGAGGCCCAGTCCTATCATTTAAACCTCACAATGAGCTCATGTCCCAAATAAACAGAAGATACAAAAGTTAAATCTTATTATCACTTTGAATTAAGTTTAGGAGATTCAGTTTATTATAGCTATTTTGCAACAATTAAAAAAAAATAGAATATTACTCATGCTGGTAGGAAGCTTGAACAAAAGACTTCTCCAAATTATTTGTTGGCCATCCCAGCTTAAGATACATTGAAGCAACTTGTCTCAAAATGTATTCCTGAAACGGGAAAAACTTCTCTGCATTAAATATTTTCACAGTCAATGCTGATGTTGCATCTAGTTCAAAGCAAGCAAATGTACCACAGATCACCCCCTTCCCCCTTTAGAAAGAGTTACTTTAGTCTACATTACGCATATCATCCTCCCATGCATGCTGAGTTTTATGAATGGAAAGAGGAGGGCCACCTTTTATAACTGCTGTAATTGAGTGGGCTTCTTTTCCTGTCCAGGACTACTTTAACTTTGTGTTCCCAGTGCCATAGCTAACACTTGTGTCTTAAATTAATTACCCGCCCTGAAGATAGCTAATGTTAGACAGTAAGCTGATTTTCTTAATTAATAAAGGAATAACACACTTAAAAGAACAAACAAAAAGAATGTCTTTGACTGTATTCCTTGGAAATTCAAGTTCCAGACACAAACCTAGGAATTATTCAAGTAATGTAGTAAGACATAACATGCCCAGCAAGGTTTTTTTTTTTTTTTTTTTGGAAAATCTGCAATTGATATAGCTAAAATATTGTCTTCTTGTTAAAAAAAAAAAAAGTGAAATCTGTTTGTTATTCTGCCTAATGAGCCAATAACTATAGAGATGGCTTTGCAAAATCTTTTCCATAGTCTACATATTCTAATAATGAGTTATTTATATTTTAAAACTTTTTCCAATTGTTTTTTCTCAATCCCTAGTTGTTGCCACATCTAAAAATTACTCTTTTCAATTAGTATTATATATGGTGTGTTGTGTTCTAGACAGTGATCAGTTTGTATGCCAAAATCTCATTAAAATTATCATCTTTTTCAGCAACTTGCTCAATTTTATGTTCATACAAAATGCAGAAAAGTCAGAAATTATACTTTTTGCACCAATACCAATGCATCATAGTGGCTACTCTCGACATAATGTTGTTCATAATCAGTCTGAGCAATTTTGTTTCAGTCACTAATTACATGCTCCACAGCTTCAACTTTTTCTTTACGAAGTCTGCATATGATATCAGAAATTGGATTGTTGTTTTTATTGTTGTTATTCAACTTTCTACAGATAAATTAATGTTCATGGTCAGGCTGGTAAATCAGTGGAGGATTTAAGAGGGTGCAAAATGCTGCAGAAGGAAATAGAAACTGGAACAAGTTACTTGCCTCCTTTGACTAATAGAGTTCATACAAACTAGATTTCTTTCTGAAATAACTAGCTTTAAAAGCTCCTTGTGCTTAGACGTGTTAAATATTTGCTATGGCAGGCTATCCTTGACTTTGAAGTACATGTTTCAGTAATGTCCATTATTAAATATTTACAAGTGACACTTTTGGGCCACATATTGTGATGAAATTGATAAGTAGTCTTCACGGATGTAGATTTATAGGTGTGGTGGCAAAATCACTACAAAGACACAGCCAATTGATGTAATATTGAATATGTGAGCTGCATATCAAGATTAGACAGTTTAATGAGATCTGCATTTCAGTGTCCTTTTAATTGTTGGCATTTTTAAAAGCAATGACAAGGTGACAAGTTTTCTACTTTTGACCCTTTACTTTCTATGCTTTTATAATATATGACTTTGTCATCAAAGTTATACTGCAATTTCCTTATTATCAGGCCAGCCTGTTAAAAGCAACATAGAGGCAATATAATTTTTAAAAAAGTATTTTGCATTATATTAATATAGTCCAAGAGCAGATAATATTTATTTACATATCAACAAAATCAGCTGCATGTTATTAAGATGAAACGATATACGCAGATCTTGGCTCCAGAGACTCTGGAAGAAAGTGATTATCTGGACCCTTTTGAGTCAGGTTTTGGACAAGATTATAGTATTGAGATGGCACTGATTACATTTGGGCTTTGGATACATCTCCACTTTTGCTATACATCCACTTTTGATACCATTGATCATGGCATCCTTCTGGGCTGGCTTGGGGGATTGGAGTAGAGGGCTAGGTTTTGCAGTGGTTCTTCTTTTCTGAGGCTGCTTCTACTTAGTGATGAAAGAGGTACTCCTCTAGACCCCTGCACTATAATAGTGTACCCACTTCTATTTAACATGTATATGATACCACTTGCCTGAGGTCTTCTGTTGGCATGAAGTATCATCAGTATGATTGTTAGTTGTACATTCCTGCCCTGGGCTGTCCAGGTAATGCTGTCAAGGTTCTTTCCCAATGTCTAGCAGCTACAGAGTATGGATGGGGGGGGGGGGGGTTAGAACAGTGCTTGGCTTAATCCTAGAAAGACTGAGTGGCTGTGGGTGCAAGGGCCCCTTGTATCTGGAGATTTCCCAACGCTGACCTAGAAATGGTGGCATTTACCCAGATAGAGTTGGTGTGCAATTTGGTAGTCCTGTAGCATTCACGGGTTCTGCTTGAAAAGGTGGCAGCCATGGCTAGGAGGACCTTTGTAAAACTCCATCTTCAATGCCAATTGTGCCTGTTCCTGAATCAGAAAGCTCCACTCATGGTCATTCATGTCTTAGTTATCTCCTAAGTTGGACTACCGCAACGTGTTCTACATAGGGTTGCCCTTAAGAACATTCAGAGGCTGCAACTGGTCCAGAATGCAGCAGCACATGTGGTTTTAGGTATAACGTAGTATAGACATACAACACCACTACTTTGCAAGCTGCACTAGCTCTCAGTAGGTTTCTGCATGTAATTCAAAGTGCTGGTTATGATCTATAAAGCTCTACACAGGATCAATTTATTTGCAGAACTGCCTGTCTCTAAGCGTCTCTGCTTGTTCCACCAGATCTGGCAAGGTAGGTATGTTCCGAATCCCTTCTGTGAAAGAAATGTCACCTAGTAAGATCTTCTCTGTTGTGGTGCCTGCCCTATGGTTCAGTATCCTCCCTGATATCTGGATGGCCCTGACCCTATTAGCCTTCCATAAAGCCTTGAAGACCTGGCTTCTCCCTCCATCACTGGGCCAGGATGTCTGCTGAGCCCTGTGTATAAGAGTAGTTTAGTTTCTTTTCATATAGTCTGCTAGAAACATTGCATTGTTTATGTGTGTTTATTGCTTTTGTTTATAGATATTTAAATTACTTAAAAAAAAAATATTGTGTTTTGTTTTGTTTCCAAGCATTTTTAGACACCCACAGTCACTATGTTGAGATGGGCAGCCATATAAATCAATCAATCAATCAATCAATCAAACAAACAATCCTCCAGTGGTATGTCAGTTATTCCTGAGAAAAATAAATGTGTAGCATTTTTCCCTCTCAGCTCTTAATTGATAAAAGAGAACCATCTAGAAATGCATTTTTACCTTTTTTTAAATTAGAATTGCAGTTTTGCAAAAGTCAAACTAAACAGGATTCCATAATGAATACATTAGAATGGTAGGCAATACGAAGCTGACAGACCTCTCATTTATTCCTGCATTTTATAACAGAGAGTATGCTTACATAGAGTGCAGCATCTACTGATAATGTTAGTAAGACAAAGGAATTTAGGAATGTGTTTAAACATGTGTTACAACATGCCTACATCATCATGATGTTTTTGACATCTTTACTCAGGTCTGCAAAAGAAGCCCATCAAAAATCCAGGAAAGTTGCTCCCAATTAGTGCAATTAGAGCTACTGTATAACAGTGATACTGACTAAGAATAAAATAGCTTTCTGTGTTCCTAATGTGGCTCAAATAATGTATTTCCTTTTTAGCAGACTTTTTTACCAGGGTAACTATGGGTATAGTGGTCATTAGTCTTCCTGATATTTGTGTTGCCCTGTTGTCAGTTGGGTGGATAACTGAATTAAATAGCAATACAATTGGTAATGAGAAAAAGTGAACTCCATACAGCATTTGGATTGAAATAATGATGGCAGAGTAGGACTCCCAATGAAATCAACAGATTTTAAGAACGCTTCAGCTTTGCTGATGAACTAAATTCTGTAAAACCTTCTTACATAACCAAAATTGTATGAAAATATTTCTTATTTATTTAATACAGTCCACCCATCTTATACAATACTTTATAACATAAAAATGTTACTTTTCTCTTAAGCTAATGCAATTTATATCCCAATAAACAGTTGTGGATTTCAACTTCTACCACCCGTAGCTATCACAGCTAGTTGCAAAGTACAATAGGAGGATCCAAAATATCTAGAAGACATGGGGTTGCCTACTCCTGGAAAATGACTAAATTACATTTGATGTTCCCCTTAACTGATATACAGAGTCCTAGTAGGGAGGACTATACTTCAGTGGTTGGTAAAAAGGAAGAAATGAATATTTACATTGAACATGTTGTAGTTCTCCGTGCGGTCCAGCAACTTATCTAGAGGATAAAGAGCTCGGCTAGCAGCATGCCAAGGTAGAAATTCCTTTTCCTTTGATAAATATCTGATAATCTCAAGTGGAATATTCTGGGGCAAATAGCCAGCCCTGTATAGAGACATTATTATAATTATTGTTTGGGGAAAAAAGTGCCTGATGATGCTAGAAACCAAGATAGACTTGTTTACATATACATACAAGGGAAAAAGTAAGATCATTTTTTCATGTTATATAATAATTTCAATATTATTTTTAACATTTTCAATGTGCCAAGTGCCTTTTAAAATGAATCCCTAAATCACAGTATCTCTAATTTAAATTAAATAATCAATACATGTTTAAATGTAAGTTCATACAATTTTGTAAAATAAACGAAAGGGGTTAATTTGGGGGGCAAGAGCATTCAGGTAATCTCAGTCACAAAATATATAGCAATATATTAATTATTCTTCCAAACCATAATTTATAACATAATTTAAACATTCACAAGTGTTTGCTGCAGTAAATCTTTGCAGTTCACTGAGGTGATCAGAAGAAGCAGGCTGTAACACATTGTTCTTGTTTTTTAATGCTTAGTTTAAAGGGATTGTCATCTTCTTCTTACATTCTCCAAAATTGTTTTGCTGAATTTACTATGATATGTGAGAAAAGGAAAATAATATGCATTGTTATTTTTCCACAATTTCATAATTATTTATGAAAACTTGATATCCATATGGATATGCAATCCTCCTTTGCTACCTCCTCTTTTTTTCATTGCATACTGACTTCGGAGCAAAAATTCTGGGACACAGAAGCAAATTTTCTGATACAATATTCTAGTCTGTGAGTAACTAAATTAGAGTTTTCCAATTTGAAAAGAGGGAACTGTATCTTAATACTCATTATTTGTTGTATTCTGAATTTCTCCAGGAGCTCAAGGCAGCTTACATGGGAATTTCTCTTAATTTTACAGGTGAAACTCGAAAAATTAGAATATCGTGCAAATGTTCAGTTATGTCAGTAAGGCAACTCAAAAGGTGAAACCAATATATGAGATAGATGCATTGCATGCAAAGTGAGATATGTCAAGCCTTACTTTGGTATAATTGTGATGATTATGGCGTACAGCTTATGAAAACCCCAAATTCACAATCTCAGAAAATTAGAATAGTGTGAAAAGGTTCAATATTCTAGGCTCAAAGTGTCCCACTCTAATCAGCTAATGAATCCATAACACCTGCAAAGGGTTCCTGAGCCTTTAAATGGTCTCTCAGGCTGGTTCAGTAGGAATCACAAGCATGGGAAAGACTGCTGACCTGACAGTTGTGGAGAAAACCATCACTGACACCCTCCATAAGGAGGGAGAACCCCAAAAGGTAATTGCAAAAGAAGTTGGATGTTCCCAAAGTGATGTATCAAAGCACATCAATAGAAGGTTATGCGGAATGGAAAAGTGTGGTAGAAAAAGGTGCACAAGCAGCAGGGATGACCGCAGCCTGGAGAGGATTGTCAGGAAAAGGCCATTCAAAAGTGTTGGGGACTTTCACAAGGAGTGGACTGAGGCTGGAGTTAGTGCATCAAGAGCCACCACACACAGGCGAATCCTGGACATGGGCTTCAAATGTCGTATTCCTCTTGTCAAGCCGCTCCTGAACAACAAACAACGTCAGAAGCGTCTTACCTGGGCTACAGAAAAAAAGAACTGGTCTGTTGCCCAGTGGTCCAAAGCCCTCTTTTCTGATGAGAGCAACTTTTGCATCTCATTTGGGAACCAAGGACCCAGAGTCTGGAGGAAGAATGGAGAGGCACACAATGCACGATGCTTGAAGTCCAGTGTGAAGTTTCCACAGTCTGTGTTGATTTGGGGAGCCATGTCATCTGCTGGTGTTGGTCCACTGTGCTTCATTAAGTCCAGGGTCAACGCAGCCGTCTACCAGGAGATTTTGGAGCACTTCATGCTTCCTTCCGCAGACAAGCTTTATGGGGATGCTGACTTCATTTTCCAGTAGGACTTGGCACCTGCCCACACTGCCAAAAGTACCAAAACCTGGTTCAATGACCATGGGATTACTGTGCTTGATTGGCCAGCAAACTCGCCTGACCTGAACCCCATAGAGAATCTATGGGGCATTGCCAAGAGAAAGATGAGGGACATGAGACCGAACAATGCAGCGGAGCTGAAGGCCGCTACTGAAGCATTCTGGTCTTCCATAACACCTCAGCAGTGCCACAGGCTGATAGCATCCATGCCACGCCGCATTGCGGCAGTCATTGCTGCAAAAGGGGCCCAAACCAAGTACTGAGTACATATGCATGCTTATACTTTGCAGAGGTCCGGTATTTCCAATCCTTGTGTTATTGATGTCATGTAATATTCTAATTTTCTGAGATTGTGAATTTGGGGTTTTCATAAGCTGTACGCCATAATCATTGCAATTATACCAAAGAAAGGCTTGACATATCTCGCTTTTGAGATGCCTTACTGACATAAATGAACATTTGCACGATATTCTAATTTTTTGAGTTTCACCTGTATGTAGTCCAAGCAGAGTTAATATTACTAATTTGTGTAGTTCTCCTAAATATAGCATTATAATGGAAGCATTTTGAAGGTAAGAGATAAATTATAAAACTCATTTTAAACTTTGCTTTGAGACTGATCTAGCTTGTCTAAAACAAACATTTGTGAGTTTATAAATTCCTTTCAGACACTCATTAAACCCACTGTGGGAGAAAGTGGAGCGGAACCTCTGTCTATGCTACCAAATGCCAATTCCATGCTCTTGTACATATTCAGTGATAAGTGCCTATGAGTTTTCATGTGATCAGGAAGTTTCCACGTTTAAGTTATTGTACACATATTTACTCCACATGTATTTCTATATCTATGTTGATAATTCTTTAAAGCTGAGAGTTGTTTTGGAATATTTATCAGATGATGGGAAAATGATGAAAAAAGTAAGTTGTCTGTCCATACATTGCAGGTGAGATATCCAACTTTTTATCTCTATGAAGACAGTATAAGCTGGAGTAACAAAGTTTTTAAAGTTTGATTACTGCAATAAAAATCCTGTTTTCTTCAAACAGCTGAATTCAGAAATTAACCTGCTTCCTAAAGATCGAGTAGGGATTCCCTTCCCTTCCCTTCCCTTCCCTTCCCTTCCCTTGCTTCTCAACTTGAGGATAAAATACTACTAAATATATGGACATTATGTACTTTTTCCCTTCAAATGTGGAAGCAGAGAACGCTATATTACAATGTTATCTCATTGGGCCAGCCTTACTACAGGCAAAACTTGCGGCAAAAGGAGTAGATCATTTGAGGCCCAAATGGATTGTATTGTCTAATATTTTATTTAAGAATTCAGATTGCTATGGATTAATAGTGAAGCAATATTCTTGTATGAGTTATTATCTATCTGTTCTCTAAACTCTTGATCTTCAACTCTGCAAACTATTTTTATAACTTTTTATCCCTTCCTGTGAACCCTGGTTTTCCTCACAAATAGACTGTATGCAGGGTCCAACCTTCAACTCTCTCCAATTGTCATGAATCAGATTCAGTTTTGCATGTGCTGTAATAAAAAAAAGTGACCATGAAGAGGACTGGGAGGGGGGAGCCAATTAAGAACAAAAACGGATTGTATAAACAAATATTTAATATACTAAATAGATGAATTTAAAATATGTTTCTAATAGTGACCATTCACATGCTTTTATCCAGGGAATAAAATTTTTAGCGGACAAGGAAAACCCATTCTTACACTACTGCCTCCCCCTATCTTAACAGTGAAGATAAATTGTTCTGAAGCAGTTAAATTTTTTTTTGTTTTTTTTAGAATCTTTCTATTTCTCCATCTCTCTATCTATTACCTATCTACCCATCAGAATTTAAAAGAAGAGTCCTGGCAGCTTTCATAGAACAAATAACATAGTTAAAGTATCTGTGGTACAATCTAAAAACCCAACAGCCATAAACAAGAGACAGAAGCAATAAGCAACATAGCAAAACCACAATAATATCATAGGTATAAAAACAAACGTAATGCATTTTTCATATGATAAACTAGATCCATTCCAAATATTTCTGAAGTTTAATTTAATGCAAAATTTATCCACAAAGCTTAAATTCCTTTACTTTGTGACCATATCCTTCTCCTGGAAAGGAATTTTAACCATCTTATCATGATTTTTTCCAAGTTCTGGAATAATATTTGGATAAATTGGGGTTTTGCTCTCCTATTGTTTAGCATGGCAAAAACATAAGCACATAATGGCTCCATATAACCTTCATTTTTGTTTTTAATCAGAATAGGATTAAATTGCCAGGAACAATAGACAATTGTGAAGAGATTACGTTTGCCAGAGTTAATAGAAATTGGTGCAGGGTTTTTTTTAGTTATATTCCTTTATTATCAGAATTAATAAAGTACCCACGCTTTTTTCACCTCCTCAGTAGAATGGAGATGAAACTTAGAAACTAGCCCATTAATAAAAGATACAAACCACTCAAAATGTCATAGATATCAGTATATGGGTTTTCATATTATGCACTCTTCTGGCCATAGCCCCCCAAGCTCAGAGTATTACTACTGTGCTCCTAAACCTTTTCCACTACAATCTGCGTACTATCTCCTTGCCTATCCTCAGTCTCTCTAATGACATTCCTTAATAAACTAAACGTCGTACACACATTCCTATCAGTAGGGCCAAACTGGGATACTGCTTCCAATATCAAAAGACTGGAGGGCACATACCAAATAATACACTACTTACAATTATTCAAACAGTTAAAGAAATTGGAAACTAATGTTAGATACTGAATTATGCGCAGTGCAGATTAAGGAACTAAGAAGAAAGACTAATTCAAAGAGCTAGTTCAACTGAAAATGGATGGGATGGGAAGGTAAAGCTGGAAAAGCTAACAGAAGGAGGATCAAGAAAGGAAATGATATTAAAAATAAATAAATCAGCTTATTGTTCATAAAAGAAAATGCTGCCATGTACTTAATAACAGAAAAAAAAGATCTTGGATGACAATGAAGTATGACTGCAGTGACTTCAAATAAGTATATCCTCCACAATCTTGCCAACTGTCCAAAACACTTTGATGAAAGCAGCTAAGGTAAGGATCATTCTGATTTAAGGACAGATTCTGTCAATCATCCCATATCCAACCAAGATGAGTGAAACTGAAAAGTGCTATTTAAAATCCTCCCTTAGCAGGCAGTGCAATACCCTATCCTTTCCAATGAGTTAGGTTCCCAAAATACATTTTGAAGTGAAACAATATAGATGATTTTGAATTGAAGCCTGTAAGATATCATCATTTATTTATTTATTTACATTTATTAGCCACCCAACTCCAATGGACTCCTATTCCACTTTAAAAACTTCAACTAATACAGTTCCAGATTCCATTTTTTCCAGTATAGTGATTAGCCAGTGAGGTACCATTCATCTTCCATCCATTAAAGAAAGCAATGGAAAGCAATGGAAAATAAGAAAAATATGAGAAAACCATATGCATAAATGTATGAAGGTATCAACATCCATATATTCTAGTATAATTTATGCTAACAGTGACTCTCTCAGATACAGATCTTTCCATCATTTGCTATTTGATCCTTCTAGCTGGAGATGCTAGGAAGGTAATATAGGACCTATAATATATACAAACCACATGCTTTACTACTAAACTATCATCTTCCCTGAGGAACGCTTTATTCATCAGCTTGCTCTAGGTATGGGAATGTATGAAGCATCTCCTCTAACAACTCCCTCTTACATTCAGCAAATTGCAAACTGCCAAAAAGGTTGCTGAAATACAGTATTGATGCAATTTAATTTTTGGATATTAATATGCAAATGAATATTATGTCTTTAAGAAAAGTTACATGCTACCAGTATTAAACTAAAAATGTATTAAAATTGACAAATCTGCCATGTAAAAATCAACTGTTACCATCTACACCATTTCCAATAATGGTAGAACAATTGAGTTCTAGGTCTGCTGACTGCATTAGAAAATCACTGAGAAACAATATGTTCACATTTAATGGAAGAAGCTATGAAATGACAGTGCTTACTAAATTAAGGCTATATACCTTAGGGTATATTTTTATTAACATAATGTACATTAAGGAGAGCATTAAGTTGCAGATTAAGAAGATAATGCATACTTTGTGATGTAGAAAAAGTATATGAATTTTAAAATAAATATTTATGCTTCAAAACAAGAATAAAATAAAACTTCACATATTTTATCCTCAAGCCAATATATTTTAATTTTTTTCTGTAAAAAAACCCATTATTTAATGTTCAAGTCATATTTGAATGACAGCGAACTTTTTTTTCTAAAAAATGGAAAATTGTATTAAAGAGCAGTATTAATTTTTATTTTGAGTAACTTCATCAATATTCAAAGATCTGGAGGCCAAAGGAGTAAAAAGCCATTATGTTTAGTTTTTAATGTATTAGAGCACTGTAAATGTACTTGCTCTGTTTTATTTTTTAAAAATATTTCATGCAATACATCTCCAGATAGCATACTAAGCAATATGCAAATTAAATGCAGTAAAATAATAATGTATTAACATTTATTAAAACATGTAAATCAGAGGTCATGAGAAATAGAATATCATCATGAGCTGTCAAATGTGAAAGTGAATCACATCCTTTTGGAATGCATCTAAATTAGAGTTTGGTTGGGTACCAGTATAGAAAGCATCATCTTCCTAATTAATGGTAAACGAATATCCACAGGATATAGCAGAGATAACTACTTTCTTCAATTAAGTATGGTAAAATAAACTAGGTGCCAAAATAAGCCTTTTCTATAATTTTTGGTCAACGTATCACTGTGTAAATATTATAACAAGTATTTTCATATGTGAAATTTCCTGTTTGTTATAAACTCTTAAGCTCAGAGTGGAAAAAGTGACCAGAGAATTTTGTTCCCCTTTCTTCTAAAGGCAGGAATCATCCCATAACACTGATAGGCAGGAAAGTCCATACGTATAAAAGGAAGCACATTGTTATATAAAGTGTCAGATTCAAGGAGGATAAGTCTATCAACAGCTATTGGTCATGAAAACTATGCAGAATGGAACATAGTATGTTATGGAACACTTACTCATGAGAAGCAAAAGTATTGAAATGTATTATTACTTTCAAGTCCTGCTTGCAGGTTTGCTTGAAACAACTGGCTGGTTGCTATGGTAAAGAAAATGGTTTAATTCAGCAGGTTCTTCCTTTATTTCCATGAATATGATAGTAGAGATCAAAGAAAGGCGGGCAATAGTAGTGCCACTTACCTGTGCCCTCCCTTTCTATGCTGACCAGTAGGCTTGCTGCTTCTCCTAACTTTTCTACCCATGTTTTTGTTGTTCATGCTATTTCCATTTTCTTTTTTCCTTACATCATTTCCACTTCAGCTAGGAAGTTTTAGGTGCTTATTTACAGGTTTATGATGCAAACTTTGATCACCAACATTGACAGCTATCTACTTTCATAAATTATATTGCTAGCAATTGTTACATTGCAATTATTATTATGCAAAACCTGCCACTTCTACAATTGGTTTAAAGATCTGTGTGTACATTCATACCATTCTGGACTGGGTGAAAATATATGCATACATTTTACCGTAAAATAAGACATTTTATCTGTAACAGAGCAGAAAAAAATTCTGAAGCTCGAAGAGTTTTATTACTAGAAATGACATGCTGCTCAAGGATCACTTTGAAAGGAAAATAGTTCATTAGTGAAATGGGAACAGATTATTAAACTGCAAAGCACTAAACTGCCCTTAAAGAAAATTAATCAAGCGTCTGCATTCAGAAATACTCTCAGGCTTTTACTAGTCAGAAACAGAGAATGCGGTGCTGAGAATATTTTTGCACTGTATCATGAAAAGACATAAAACTGAAGAAATGGGATGAAATCTGAAACCGTTTTAAAGTAGCTTCAACTTCAAACTGTGCCCAAGCACACTATGAAGGGAAAGATATGAGGGCTGTAGGGATATGCATTAAACTAGATTATCTACAGAAAAACATACCTGGCTAAATTGAACGCATCATCGATCAAACCTGCACGATTACTGACAGAGATTACCTATGAGGGTAAAGGAGAAAAATTGAAAACTTAAGGATGATAAGAAACTGGAAGTATTTCATATATCAGAACAAATTGCAGGAAATATAATGAAATGAGCTTACCTTATGGTTTCTCATGAGTTGGTCAATTATCAGTCTCCAGTTTCTGATGTCATAGTTAACCCTAAAATAGCCAGCTTGATTGATGTTTCCAAGCAGCCAGGTACCTCCATTAAGATAGGCAATCCTGTGATGTTCTGTAAACAAAGTATGGTAAAACGAATGCAAATTATTGATCAGAATGTTTTATTTATTTTATTTATTTTATTTTTATTTTCAAATTTGTATGCCGCCCATCTCCCCCAATGGGTGACTCTGGGCGGCTCACAATAATAAAAAAGAAGAAAAAACACAGGACCCTCCAGACATGGACATAATCTATAAATAGTTAAAAAACATATATTAAAAATGGCTTAAAAACCTCCTATAATTTAGCCCTAAAAAACCTGTAAGATATTTTATATTTTAAAATAACTTTGATCATAGGAGGAAAAAAACTACAAGGTATTCCATAACAAGCAAAATAGTTCACTCTTTTATAGGAGCTGTTGGTGTCACTTTAGTCTACTGTCTAATAATGAATCAGTCAAATACAGCTGTAAAATCCCCCAATTTACAGAGAAAATATGTTTATAAGACAAGGTATATTGCTATAAAATGTGATTATCATGTATATCCTCGATAAAAAAAACCTGAAGTTCATTATTAGCTGCTTCATTTTTCTTTTAAGGATGATACCAACATGGTTTTTATGCAGATTAATTTCTGAATTAGAGCAGCTGAATTTAGTACAATTAAGGACCAATTTTTAACATTCATTTTAACATTCAGCCAAGATGTGATAAAGACTTTATAAGATAAAATTCTACTTATTTGTGTGCTGAATATTATTGTATTAATGCATTCCCTAATGGTGACATGTAGCATTATCACATCATAGTGCTAGCCTGTTTTCAGAATTGTCCAGAGGTGGTAAAATTGAAGCATTTTCATTCCAGAGTACATTCACAAATATTTATCACCCAAAACTAGGAGAGCCAAAGCTCATCTCATGATGATTTTAATACATTGAATGTGAACAAAGGAATCGAGCCAGAGCCATCAATGGTTGTTCAACTGTATGAATCACAGGCTTAGGCTGAAATATAATAAACAAGCCTAGATTATAAACAAGATGCAATTATATTTATGATTTTTTATAAGGATTATTCTTGTATATGTCAGAAGTATTCCATATATAAATAGCATGAAATAAATGCTTCTTTGAGCATTCACTACATGCTTTCTTAGCATTTTTGAAAGCTAAGAAAGAAGGAATTTTGCAGGAGGATTTTAAGCACATCCTTTGATTCAGCTGACTTCTAGCAATATGGAACAACATCCTCCCATTTATTATTGTTAGTGATTAACAAAGCAGTGGTGAATTATTTCTCACTTTTAATATTATGGTCCAAAAGAATCTAGCAGAGTATCAACTCAATTTTTTGCATGGGCAATCGGAGCTAAAAGCAGAAATGTGCTGGTTACTTTATGGTGGTGTATGTGGGAGGGTCAAACATAAAAAAAAAAACAGCACAGAGACTTTCTTGTGAAACAGTTCACTCTTTTTTATTTGTGATATTTTAAAACTAGAAAAAAGTTCAGTTTTTCTGAGAGTTAGTCTTTTATAGCTAGATGGCTCTGTAAGTGGCCTGTAGCTAAAGCAGTTCCCCACCCCAGGTTCTGCTATAAAGAGGTTTTATAAAGAGGATGCAGTAAATCATAAATTGTTTTATGACTATTATTGCTCTGCTGTTCAGCAATTAACTATTTCCCTACTTACAAAATAATGCTTCTTCTGAAGTCAATGTGCCTGTCTTAAGCTATTATTATGTTTGTAGTTATAATGAAATTCCCCATAGAATTAATCAAGGGCCTAAGGAAAAAAAATAACTGGCAATCTCTCATGGCTGTCAAAATGTTGACCACCATCTTAGGTCTTTCCCTCAGGAAATCTGCACAGATTTTCCTCCAGCCATAGTGCTTCTCCCACTTTGCTGATTCTCATTCACCCATGATTCTCATTCACTTGAGTGATCTTCAAACCACTGCAAGACCTGCATATCTTTAGCAGTCTGAAACTGCTTACATCCAACTTTGGTCACCATCCATCTTCTCTCACTCCATTTCTGAGCTCAACAAGGATTCTAAGCACTTTCTGCAAGCTCCTTAGTCCACTGCAACTTATCCCTGCCCATCTGCAAGAGACTCTCTCTCTCTCTCTCTCTCTCTCTGGTATGAAAGCCTTATCTATTTCATTCCCATATTACTTACAAGTAAGTCTGTATGTCTAGGAGATCACAAAATAGGATGGCAGCCAATGTTTACGTGCCTAATTTCATCACATATTTACAAGAATGTCATTAAGAGATAGGATTACCACGGAAGTATAAATAATCCTATTATAAATAGACTATTACATAATTCCATGTGCATGAAATATTAAAAGTAAACTATTGATTTCTTAGCTATTCTGTGGAAAAGAAATGGTTCTGACATTTCATACGGCTTTTTTATGTCAGTAAAAATGAAATTATTTATTTAGTGTGAATGGATGTGTGGTCATGGTCACTCATGAACAAAGTGATGCATCTGAACTAATTTTTGTATCTAGGACTCTTGCTCTATAAACCTGCTGAAGTTGGGGAAAGAGACATTAAAGTGAAGGTTACGATTTGCTGAAGTAATTCTGAACATACCTCTGCATATATTATACTGCTCTGATTCATATGAATGTTTTTATATGTGATAATTGTAAAACATAACACAAACACTGGTTTAAATTTCAGAGGAAAATCCCTACTGTACCTTTTTTAGAATTCTGTGTCTAAAATTAAGTAGCAACAAGACTCATTGTAAAAAGAGCTATTAGCTAAGATAATTTATACTTCTAACAGAACTGAAGTATGAGGTATTTGAAACTATAAAGATATGAAATATACAGGTAGTCCTCACTTAGCGACCCCAACTGGGACCAGTAACTCCATCGCTAAGCACCATGGTCACTAAGCAGAAAATCATGTGACTGCAACGGGCTTACATTCTCACTTCCCCTTCGGTTGTTAAGCGAAGCTGCATGATTGCTAAGCAGAACATCATGTGACCACAACTTATGATTTTACTTCTGCCTTGTCTATTAACTCTGCTTGTCGCAAGCCAGTTGCAAAGCACACAGATGACAATTATGTGACCTTGGGATGCTGTGACGGTCATAAATGTGTGCCAGTTGCAAAGCATATCAATGGTGATCATGTGACCATGGGACATTGCAATGATCATAAAAGTGAGGATTGGTTACAAAACTTTTTTTTTACACCATTGTAAGTTTGAATGGTTGCTAAATGAGACAGTCGGTAAGCGAGGACTACCTGTATAACATTTGTTTTGCTACTATAGTGCAATTTTAAATCAAAATGCTGTAATTTATAATACTGAAGCAAAAAGTGGGGAAATAATTCTAGTCATTTTGATCCCTAGAGTACAGCTGAGATGAAATAATTTGTTATTTAAGATGTAAAATTATTTCAAACTCATGAAATAATTTTATTTCAACCCTAAGCTTGAAGGGTTATAAAATATGTTTGATGTGCAAATATAATATCTAATGCTTTATAAATGGCAATTGCTGTATTTTAAGTATAGTTCAACAGCCTGCAACTGAGTCACTACCTACACTTACCAGTTTCTAATATATCTGTTATACTCTATTCTGCCACATTTTTAAGAGTTTACTATACCTACCTATCTCAATATACTGTAAATATGCACTAATACAGTTACATCTTCCATATCTACATATCTTCTTTCATGATAACTTAGGAACAGGTTGGATTGGGATGCCTTGCTAATATGCAAGTATCCTAATTTTTCCATCCAAACAAATATGTTTGTGGATCATCTTCATGGACCCAAAGTATTATGACACAACATGTATGACATATAAAAACTTATAGTTTCACTTATTAGAAAGTTTATATTATTCAGCACGCTGGAAGGACAGGAATAAGAGTTCTCTGTGTCAGCCCTACTAGATAGATCAGACCAAAAAATGAACTCCAGGAAGGCTAAAATTACTTTTATTGAGATTGGCTATAACAACAGAATCTTGAAAGTCTGATTCTGCTATATCTCCTCCCCCTTATACTCCAGTGACTAAGGATGGTGTCTGCTTGAGACACTTCCAAATATTATCTCATTTCCTTGGACTTAAAAAAATGTTTCAGCCCCTTTTGCCTAGGTAAAATGGTTCTTGCATATTTCCATCAAATCATCTTCCTTTGAACTTCCTCTGAACTGTGCAATTTGAAGATGATTCAAAAGAACTCTTTGGACCTTATCTGAGCATGAATGCAATACTCCTCTGCTATTCATTACCCAAATGAGCCTGGAAAAAAATATAGCTGCTTTAAGAGCCTCATTAAAGTTAATGTATGGATTCTTTAAGCATCTCCTTAAGCCTGAAAATGTTGAATTATTTTAATGAATTGGTACTGCACTTGTCTGAGGTCCAAAGTGCTAATATTTTATTTATAAAGCTTGCAAACAAATATCTTCAAAGCCTGAATTGTTTCATCACAAAGGTTGCTGCTTCATAATTCAAAATCTGAAAAATACAAACTGAAATATGGTTATCAGAAAAAAATAAGTGTCTTGATGACAGAACTTTTGCCAGTTGTATTAGCAGCAGTATGTTCATCAAAACCAAGAGCAGCCTTAATGCTTTCCCTCATTTAGGGCCCAATAAATACAGTGACCCTGCAAATAAATAAAATCAACCCTGATTGCTCATTGGAAGGATTGATAATGAAGCTCAAGCTCAGATACTTTGGTCACCTAATGCGAAGAGAGGACTCTTTGGAAAAGACCCTGATGCTGGGAAAGATTGAAGGCAAAAGGAGAAGAGGACGGCAGAGGATGAGATGGTTAGATAGCATCACTGAAGCAATGAGCATGAAACTGAGCAAACTCAGGAAGGCAGTGAAGGACAGGAAGGCCTGGCGTGATATGGTTCATGGGGTCACGAAGAGTCGGACATGACTTAACGACTGAACAACAGCAACAACAAATACAGTGAAGTGAAAAAGTGCACTTTGAGGATAACTTTCTCATGATAAGATATCTGGACTAAGCTGGGGGGTATCCATGTAGCAGGAGCAGCAGGAAAAAAAAAAATTGCTCATTTAAATGCTGATTAAATAATGTTAATGAGGAGGATTTTTACTAGGATTAGTACTAAAAATAATTACTATGTCCTTCTATTCAGTCTGTCATAATTACAATGTTATGTTGCTTCTGTTAGAGCCACAAACTGGGTATCACTGTATTCTGAGAAATAGCAGTAAGTATGACTATTCAGCAACATATTTATTTCTTATATCAATTTATATAGCCACCATCTTGCAAATTGCAACTCTGGGCAGTAAACAAAGAATTAAAAACCAACACACAAAAAAAAGCAACAACAGTATTTTTTAATGGTTTCCAATACATTTTAAGTAAAAACACAATATATGCTATCATTTCTCAGTTAAGGACAAGTTTAGGTTGACCTATGTCTACAAAGGAGACTAATCTTTTCACGTTATACTAGTTCAAATGAGAGGGCAGCTATTGTAAAGGGTGTCTGATAAAATGTTTTTTTTTTTGTGAAGGTCTTTATTATTACTAGCATTTGACGTCTATGCTTGTTGATGTCTACAATTTCTCTCACCATGCAATTTCTATCATATTTCAGTGATGTAGTTACATCATGGCAATCATGGGCAATTTCTCTATAAAAATATCTTAGGTATTTCTGAAGCACTATGAAGTAACTGCTGTTAATGTTTCTTTTGCCTAAAATATTTATTCTATGTAGAAAATCCTTGAATGTCTTATTCAGCTTTTTAAAAAATCTATATATCACTCCCTGGCAAATATTACATTTTATTTAGCTAATGTAGACACATTGTGTACTTACGTTACAGCAGTGTTTCTCAACTTTGGCAGCTTCCATATGGGCGGACTCCAACTCCCAGAATTCCCCTGGCTGGCTGGGGAATTCTGGAAGTTGGAGTCCACCCATATGAAAGCCGCCAAGGTTGAAAAACACTCCATTACAGTATGAATAGAGGCAGCTGCTCAGGGTGGCTGTTTGGGCAATTGATCCTCCTTCCTACTGTTGGCCAAATAATGTGCAGATGCCCTGTAGAGTTCTTAATGAGCTCTATTTTTCTCCCTAGCCCCTGGTACTATAGCTCATGATACTGTTAAAAACCCTTTCCCCTCTTTGCTTGCTACTGTAATGCTGAATAAGGCAAAGGGATTGTTTTCTAATTGACACAGGATTAGTTAAGTAGGAGTAGGTAAGGATGGTGGATAAAGTTCCCATTTTCTTATTATCTATGCAACATAGGAATCTGTTTTGCAGCCCTTCCACTATTGCAGATCACATATATGCAGAGAAAAGGGAGGACTGGCAGCTGAGACAAGATGCTTCTGACTAATTGAAAGTTCTTTCACTCCAGCAGGCCATGATCAGAGCCAACAAATCACTAATCAGAGAAGGCAGCATTTGATCCACTTTATAGGAGAAAGGATTTGTTCTGTCAGAGCTGAGAGATAGGGCTTTCTATTAGCAAGGTTTAGTATCTTTGCATCTATTGAAACCCAAAATGATACAAAGTCTGAAAGCATTTTTGCTTGCTTGTTTGATTTCCCTCTTCCTCTCTTCCCATTATGTCAGCTGGTTCTGCAAATTTATTTGTTCAAAGGTGATAGGAGGCAGACTAAGCAATCACATAAACAAAAGATTTAGAATGATTAGCAAAAAAGATGATTTCCCCCCCCCCCTTTTGGGGGAAAAAGGGGAATTTTTTTCAAGCAGCTTTCAAAAGATTCCTGAGTTACAATTTTTTCTCATGTTCTTTAAAAAAAAGAGGCTGGCTCCTGAAAAAAATGTTGAACTCTTGATCTTTTTTTTAGTGTGTTGTTTTCACTATCCAGCAATTGTCCTCTCCATTGTTATCAGCGTTGTTGTTTTTTTTTAATTATTGACTGGTGTTATTTTTGAAATAGGATGATTGATAGTTATCAGCACTTTCTAAAATTCTTCAATTAATCCTCTTTTATTCTCAAATTTTCTTTCTTAGTAGTTAAATAATCCTAGTACAGTGCAGATGGAGAGAGGCACTCCAGTCTCACCTATCATATTACATTTGTAATTCAGTTTCTTCAATGCAAGCTTGTCTGTTTCAAACTCAATCCATTGATTGAGCTTCTGTGCTTCCTATATACAAGGATTACCAGCACAAGCTCCATTAGCCTAGGTAACAATCCTTATTCATCCATCCATTTAAGAACTTAGCAAGGGTTTTACTATTTATCTACTATTGAACAATTTTCCTCCTTGCAAATATTGGGGTCAAATGTTTAATAAAAATCTCCCTCTTATATTTTTCTCTCAGAAATATTATGCTAACAATGAAAGAATTGGCTTTAAATGCAATATTTAAATAACATATTTGTCTTTTACCTCCCCCACCCCCCGCCCCGTGGAAGCATGAACTTGGAGCTTCTGGGCCAAAATGTTGCTGTTCTCTGCACAAGTTTGTGATTATGGTTAATGGACCTTATGTCATTGGGTTTTGTTCTCTGCAACAATATGGTTGTGGGAAAGATTCTGACTAGCAAATGAGATGCAATTCAGGACAGACAGAAAAGAATGGATGGACCCCTCATTGCATCCATTTAGAAAATAAGAACAATAAATTAAAAAGATAGATATGAAAGTTGGTTCAGTTGAAAGCCACTCATCACAAAACATTCCCTCTTTCCTCCTACAAACTCTTCTACTTTCACAACCACCTCTACCTATTTTGGCAGATTCTCCCCTTTCATTGCAACCCTTCAGGACCACTTCATAATTTTCAAAATGGTCCTAGAGGACAAGCATTTTTGGGGGTCCCTATAACGTTCTGCTCTTACAAACTGTGAATCTAATACAACACTATTTCACATTTGGACACTTAACATTGAGCAGCGTAACCCTGTACACACAGAGATGAGGAGTTATGGAGGCCACACACATCTTATCATCATTACTGTCATCATCATTATCATAATGGGCAAAAGACTTTTTTAAAAAAAGAAAAAAGAGGGGAAATAGAAAAAAAAATCAGTATTATTTTCATATCTCTACTCTGAAGTAAATTTTAATAATTAGCCTAGTAAATTTTCATTTGCAATTGCATTTTAATTGAGAATAAAAGAACCAAATGATAAGTATAAATATTATCTCTCACTTTAAATTTGCTTCACTTTGATGCAGCATCAGAGTTTTACCTTTTCAAAAACAGTCAAACAATAAAACACTTGCATACTGCTTATAGTTAGTGAAAATCCTAATCTATACAGTGGTTCCTCTAGTTACGAATGCCCCTACTTACGAATTTTTCGAGATACGACCAGCTCCGGCCCCAAAAATTTACCTCGACTTGCGAACTCGCCTCGACTTACGAACCGGATCTGCGGCCATTTTCCGCCCGTTCCACGTGGTCCGCGGCCATTTTCTGCCCGTTCCACGTGGTCCGCAGCCATTTCGCGCCCGTTCCACATGGTCTGTGGCCATTTTTCCGCCAGTTCCACGTGGTCCGCAGCCATTTTTCCGCCCTGCCGCGTGGTCCGTGGCCATTTTCTGCCCCTGCCACGTGGTCCGCGGCCATTTTTCCACCCCCGACACGTGGTCCACGGCCATTTTTCCGCCCTGCCGTTTTTCTGCCCCTGACGCGTGGTCCGCGGACGCCGGAACGGATTAACGGTAATTACACTGAACCTTATGGGAAAATTTGCCTCGTGTTGCAACCAATTCGAGTTGCAACCAGAGTCACGGAACGGATTAAATTCGTAACTCGAGGTTCCACTGTAATTATCTAGAAGGGTATTCATAGTATTACATTTAAAAGAATAAAAGAATATGTGCACTTTAAAGGACTTAATAGGTTATCAGGTCTAAATCCACCAAACTATTCCCAACAAATGACCATCCAGCGCATTGGAAAAGCTTCAGCAACAGGTAGCACACCACTTTTCTAGGAAGACTGCCCCACTGCTTAATAGCAATTACCATTAGGAGACTCCTCCTGATATTCAGCCTGAATCTTCTGGCTTTTAACTGGTCCTAGTCCTGCTTTCAGTTTCAAGAGAAAATAGGTCTTTCTCCTCTTGCATGTTACAGTGCAAGATATTTGTAGATTGCTATTAGGGCAGAGCAATGCTTCAGATTTGCTTTGAAAAAATTCCTTTAGAACACATGGGAGCATGAAAGCAATGTCTGTTTGGGATTCAATAATGCAACCATATACCACTGCAGTCATGAGATCCTGGAAACATATCCAGTTTCTTTAATGACAGGTATTACATTCATGCTCTCTTTGTTTTCTGAAGCACATTTTCCAAATTTAATCTAAAGTACTGCAAAGCCCTATTACAACTTTCCCCTTTTCTTTTCTTTTCCTTTCTTTTTTCTTTTCTGCAAGGTAAACGTGTCCAATTCCTTTTAACCATTTCTCATAGGGCTTAGTTTCCAGGGCCTCTATCATCTTCATAGTACTTCTCTAAACACACTCCAGTTTCTCTATAACTCTTTAAATGTGTGGTGCCAGAACTGGCTATTGTACTGCAAGCAGAGTCTAAACAGTGCAGTATACATGGAGCTATTCCTTTCTGCAACATGGACATAATGTTTCTGTTAAAGTAGCCCAAGAATGCATTGGTCTTTCTGCCACAGCATCACTGTGCTTGCTCACATTCAACTCTTGCTCCACTAGTACTTTTAGACCCTTGACACACACACACTGCTGCTAAGCAGGTCTTTCCAATCCTGTACATATTCATTTTTTGGGCTACTATTCAGATATAGATCATTCTGTTGGATTTAGCCCAATCTTCAAGCTTGTTGAGGTCATTTGAAAATATGATTTTTGTGAATATTCAACCCAATAACTTGGTGTCATATACAAACTGAATAAACTTCCATTTTATTTTAACCTTTAGACCTTTGGCAACTTTGGACCTTTGGCAACTTCACCTCCCAGAATCCCCCTGCCGGCATGAACATGAATGAGAATTCTGGGAGGTAAAGTTCACATATCTGAAAGATACCCTGGATGGAAAGCACTAGGTCATTTATAAGCATTGGGGACTCCGTTTGATACCTCCCTCCAGGTCAATGCAGAACCATTTACAAACATTCTATGGATGTGTCTGTACAATTAGTTGCAAATCCACTGATTGCAGAATCATCTATCCATCTTGTTCTCAGGATATCATGAGTTACCTCATCAAATACTTTACTGAGATCAAGGTATTCTACAATTACAGCATTTCTTTGATCTGCTTATGTCAAAAAGCATTTCAGAATGAATAATAGGCTATAAACTGTAAAAATCAGTAGTAACCAACTATAGGGCACAGTTCCTTGTATCAGCAAAAATCTAGCAGGTAATAAATACAGCACAATCCTACCCTCTCTGTTGGATTTCTGGTGATTTTTTTTTCAGGGAAGAGTGGGTTTAAAGATGCTATAATCTGATACTTTCCATTATGTTGGGTGGACATTATTAGGTTGTTGTAGACAGGTACCAAGCTCTGAAAATGATGAATGCCTTCAGTTTCATCTCAAATTCTTGGATCAGATATTTTTGAGACAACTTATCTTCTTTTTCTTCTTCTTCATCATCACCATCAACAGAAGCAATATTTCTAAATCTGTAAACTTTAAGCTACAGGTAGTCCCCAGGTTAAGAACGCCCAGTTTAAGGTTGACCCATGCAGAGCCTATTGTAGCAAACTTTAAGTTACATACACAATGGTTCAAGTTCATTACACAATACTATTTATACAATATTACATAATAATACTGTTCTGGCTTACATACATTACATACATTACATTACATTACATTACATACATTGGATACATACATACCTTACATATATACATATCTTGGGAATGGAATTTGTTCTTAAACTGGGGACTACCTGTACTTTAAATTAAGCAGACCAAATACACTATACCAGATAAAAACAGTTCAGATGCTCCAATAAAAAAATAAGATAATTAGTTAAGGTTTAATCAATTTTCTTGATTACCTGTGAACTTCAAAATGCCAAAGTCCAAGTCAACATTCCCAATTCTGTCAGCAGGAGCACCACTACTATTGTAGCGATTGTTTCATTAAGACATACAGTACATACTATGGCAGAGGTCAAGTATGATTAGGTAATTCATGCATCAAAAAACTTTTCAAAAGAAAGCAATTTTCCCAAACATTCTTTTGTTATGAATCTTTTGAATACAAGGGGCCTTCTAGAAGTATGAACAAGATACCTTGCATGTATCTACTATACATTGTTCTTAGAATTCCTTCCTTTGCTTATAGTGACTTGCCTTGCAAAATTAATCCCTCAGCTACTAACAATATGCTGAGCTTCTCAAATTTAACTAGCTTGGATCAGCCAGGCATTCATGACATTCATGCACATTAGCCAGCCATTCACAGCTAATGTGCATACCATACATATCCTGCACACTATTTGAAATACACTGACTAGAATCTAATACCACCATTGCTACCGATTTTTATTGTATAAATTCTTGTGATTCCATGATGCTGGCACCATTCAATCCTCTCTCATCCACCCATGCTGTCTGCATATTGATTAGCATATAAATGAAGTGAAATGGAATTGCTCATGAATAAATACGGCTTTCAGAATGAATTAGCTTTATTCCCAGGTTGGTAATTTTTGATATACTTTCTTAGAAATATATGTAATAGTTTACCAGCGACTGCTAGCTATTATTGGCTTACTTTTTGGTGATAGGATCAGTGAATTTGAATACAAAGAATGAATCTAAAGAGGAAAAGAAAGTACACTCACACAGCCCTTCTCTCTTATACACACATACACACACAACTAAAAAAATAGTATGGCTTCAACATCTAACCTTGAATCAGCAAGCTATCTGAATGGCTTAATAATCTGAGCCAACTATGTCTGAAGACAAAAACCTACTTTATGATCATTATGCTTATATAAAAGTACAAATACTCTCTATATAACTTTCTAGAGCACCAAGTCCTAAGATATTACAACTAATCAACTGTTAAAGAGCAAAAGGAAAAAAAATTACAAGTTTTTGACTGCTTCTTTTCATATAATTTCACCAAAGAGTAACATTGTTGTAACTTCTCTGTGAAATTAGTTCATTTATCCTCTCTTTCCAGCTATGGCAAGAACTTCTCTTTCCCTTTTTATATCTTGTCATTCAAACAGACTGTGCCAATTCAGAAGTGGTCTACTGTATGCTTAGGAGCCAAAGTGAGAAAAACCTAAGAGAACTGCATATAACACTTGCTAGATAAGTTTCCTGTCTACTTCATTCCAATTCCAATGCAGTTTGCTGGGACTCCAAGTGACTTGGAGGTAATTTCCTACTAAAATTGTGTGAAAAACTAAAAAGGGATGATGGTGGCAGAAGAAGCTTTAAAAGCCAAGACCAAAAGAAACCTTCTCTGCTAACAGTTGAAAAGGACTTACAAAAGAATCAGAACTTCTTTATAATTTTCTTGGGTTAATTTTGGGATTAAATCAGGATTTAAATTTAAATTTTACACTGTCTATAAGATAGATATACTCTTTTATAAATTTAACACATGTATTCAATTATTTGATATCTGAATACAAATAAATATTTCAGACTATCTTGTGTTATTAAAAAGTTTCATAATATTCTCATTTTTTCCTACTTTTATTATGGGGAAAAATCCTAAAACTCCTTTTTTACAATTCATTCTTCAGAAACAAAATCTATGTTTAGCAACACTAATCATTTTTATAAGATCAAATGTGAAGAAATAGTTCAGAAAAACACATGAATGCTGCATGAGATGCTACTGGGAGGAAAGTTTATGTTTACCTGATTTGTTAGACACCCATATAATTGCCTCTGATGAGATGTGGCTCGTATTTCCTACTGCAATTGTTAATGGAATCTGCCACAAGTAGCTGCAAGACAAAGGAGGGGGTTCTAAGAATAAAAATACTGAACTGATTCTTCTCACTCAACAGCAATCAGGGATTATATCAAAGGAATCAAACATTTTCAGTAAGAGAGCAAATATTTTGATTCTAACACGTTACCTTGTTTCTAAAATCAATTTGTGACTAGCAACAAAGTGGTGAGTCATCTTTCAAAAACCATGTTTTCCTTTTTTAAATATAATGTATTACCATTACATAATAGTTTCTAATAAAATAAAATGACAAAATAGAAGGAAAAATATCCAATACCAAAAATTGTATTGGCCCCATAACCAAGATTTATTTAAGGAGAATAGGCTCTGACAACAGCATGTATTTTGGTTTCAGTGACAATATACCTTTTTCATAATGCTATCATTAAAAGCATCTTCTTAAAAATTTTCTGACAATGGAATTTCATCTTACAACCCTCTATTATTACTCATATATCAGTAATCAAGTGTATAATGCTTATAGACATTTTATACATTTGTAGCATACTGGAAAAATCCAGCTTCAGTATGGTACAGTTAGTATAAAACTGATTCTGCCTTATATGAATAATGGCCCTGAATCTTGTATAGCTATTTGCTCCAGGAGTTTCCTTATATCCATTTTTCCCAACCTGGTACCATCCATATGTGTTGGGAATGCAACACCCAATTCCTAGCCAGTATGGAAAAAAGGGAAGTTCGTCTTCAAAAGTGAACGATAAAATATAAACAAAGCAAAAACAAACCATTCCTTTCTAAAACTGCTGCAACAAAATACATTTTGATATAACTAGTAGCTGCACAGGTAATGGAATTTGCATATTTTGATTTCAAGTTTAACTGAAAACTTCTTTTGAAATATATATATATATATATTCCTGCAAACAAACAGGAATGCTCTCAGAAATATTCAGGGCTCACAATTTCAATTTTTAGTGGGAGATAGAAGAGGTTTCAACAGGTGGGAAGACAAGATCCTCAACAGTACTTAAAATCCCATAGTCGATTCATTCAGCATAAAATTGGAAAGAGCATTTGTTGATTACTTCTATAGTAGCTAGGATTTATTGTAATTGATTACATACTGCCAATCACAAGTATATCATTTCACAGCAACTGAATATATTTGAAGATATGGAAAAGCACATAAAGAACCACCTTAGCACATTCAGTTTACCTGTGAATAACTCCAAAGGTCTGCTAAAGAAAAAAGTTTGGGTTTTTTGTAACTATTATTTTATTAGTAATAATAGTATAAGCCAATAGTAAACTTGGGTTGATTAAGGGAATTATTTCAGTAGAAGAAATATTCTTTGAATCTATGTAATTAAAGAGAAATAGATGGCATCTTCAATTGAAAAGTGCCTTGCTGTCTCTGCCAAATATAAAGAACAATGGCAGATCAAGTGAGATTCACAGAATAGAAACAATGCTGTTAAATGTATTGAGAGGCAAGTGACTCTGGATTATTAGACAGGGCTGAATAAACCATCTAATCAGTGCTTTAAAATGTAAAAGAGTAAACAATTATCAATATGGATTTTTTTCACACTGCGCTGCAATTCAGAATATGGTTATGTGTTTAATTTTTACTGACTATAGTAGATTAAAAACCCTCTTTTATTTTTATTTTAAGATACACAATTCAACATGTTTTAAAATGCATCTTGTTTAATAGTAAAAAATATTTATGTTATAAATTGCCGTTAATATAAGTTTTAACATTTGGAAACTATTTTTAAGTGTTATTAACATTTTTCTTAAAATCTGCAATAATATCCATAATTCACCATGGAGGTAACCTGATGAAAAAGAAAATTTCCATTCCATTAACTTTGTGTTTTATAAAACAGATGCCCCCTCATCAGCAGCCGTTTTGTCTAGAGTCTACTGGAGTTGGGTGCCCAATAAATTTAAAATAATAAGAATACATTATCACAACAAAGCACAGTATTTTTGCATTCTACACTGAATCACAGCACAGAGCATCATTGCCAAATCTCAAGGGACTTGTATTCCTATCTTCTGTTTCCCGACCCATCTCTTATAGAGTATGCTATTGGGAGATTACTGTTAGCACTATATGGCTGCAGTTTCCTTTCCTACATGTCTTGACTGCTTTCCTGTTTTCAAACCTTGTTTTGTAAGTCCTGCTTTGTTTTTGGCAGACATTCTTTCTGTGGGCGATGGGTTGTCTGGCTTTTCTTTGGATTAAAATATCTGCCAGTAGAGATATGTGGGCAATCACTGTATCACCGCTCTATTGCTCCATTGATGGATTGGGGTGGTGTGTAGGGATGGGTAAAACGTCCCAGGCTTGCAGAAGTATAAGTAATGCAGAAGACAAATCATCATGGTTTATTCAAAAGGGAATTGCTTTTATCCAACTGGAATTTTATGTTAACAATCTATCAAATAGGAGTTACTTGGTAAACAATACATATTTGGTTTCCAAAATGCTTTGACAAAATTCCTTAATAAAGGCTTTGGATTAAATTAGTAGTACTTGCATAAAAGGCCAGTTTCATGGGTTATTAATTGGTTAATACAGGAATACATAGTAGGAGTAAATGGAGTAAACTGAACGGATGGATCTTTCAGAGGTCTGTAAACTTTGGAAACTTTGTTTTCTTTTAGTCTAGGTATGCATTCTCACTGGAGTAAGCTTTTGAGGTTTATATGACATGCTAATGATTTGCAGAGTGAAACAAGCAATAGATGATGGCACAGGTACCCATTTTTCTTTTTGCTGAATTCTCTTATTTTTATGTTTTTAATCGTCTTTTTTATGTTCATTTTCTTTACACATATGAAGAACAGTTGACTCTTCCTGAGATCTGAATTTATCACTGGCAAAGGGTCAATAACTTTAAACTGAAGGCACATGAAATAAACCTGAGGAACGTATGTGACTCTAGGACTGCAGGTTGCATATTTCTTACTTAACAGTCAACAGTAAACAGTTACATAGCTAATATAATATAATATAATATAATATAATATAATATAATATAATATAATATAATATAATAAATAGGTAGATTATTATGCTTACTTATTAAGATCAGTGAAAACTCAAAGACACTGTGAATTTAGCTGTCAAAGAATGGCAAGTCAATAAGTACAAATGTGTCATATTACAAATAAAAACAACACATTCTTTGTTACTCTGTGTTTATCTCTCTCTCTCTCTCTGTCTCCCTCTCTCACAACACACACACACACACTCCACTGAGGGGCTCTGAAAGTTGCAGTGATTTGGCTTGCAATGGATACCTAAAGGAAAGCATTCTTCAAAAAAAATGTTATATGCAAGACACCTCCTGAAAGTAGACTGGATGAAAGAGTGATAAAAGTGTAACATGTTGAAAGATGAGTTTTTACAGCATTATGCATGATGACTAGACTACACAAATCAGCATGTGCATAATGCTGATAGTTGGGGTAATTAATTTCAGGCTTTCATGTGTATTTGTTTATCTCTTATTTATCAATAGGGCCTACAGACTACTAAAGAAATATTAAACTTTACCACATTTTCTCCTCAAGTATTCAACATACCAATGAAATTAGTGGCAGCATTTTCTAAAGAATAATTGCACAGTGCTATAACAAATTAAATTAACTGCCTTTATTGTTTTCTCATGTGTTTTAAAAGATTAATATTTGCATTTAATTCATTATTTTCATTATTTGTTTAGATTAAAAATTAAATGTGTGTTGCTATAACTGATCAGCACTTCTGCACAAAGCTGTAAGCACTAGCTTCCAGTGGTAGAAACAGGCAACTCAGGTAAACCCACATCTTTCTATGTGCATGTCTTATCTCTGCAAAGACTTAGTTAATCCAGTCAAGGCTTAGGTTATCAAGGCCATCGATAATTCATCCAGAACTGCATTCCTAAAATTTTGTTGCTGTCAGAACTGGTTCTTCCTTTCAAATTGCTCCCTCTGAAATTTTTCACTCCTCTCAACTTCTTTCTACCTCATAGCCTTCCAAATTGTCTATTTAATAGAACACATACCCCCCCCCAAATGTCTATATTCATTGTAAACACTTCAGTGAACAAGCCTACACAAAAATCAATAACATAAGATTTTAGAATATACTGAAAAACAGAATTATAAATATTATATTTTCCAAGTTTAAATCTATAACTTGTATTTTTTATTTGCAATTATTGTTTTTTTTTATTATAGCAATGCACATTATGAACAGAAGAATTAATTTAAAACCTTAATTTTTATAGGTAACATTATTTTAAAATAATGTTTCTAAAGTTCAGTTATGTTCCCTTGGAACAATAGGACTTATTTCCTCTTATTCCCTTGGTAATTCTTTTTTCCTATCTATTCAGCCTAGGGAAGCTGATGAACTAAAATGAAAGCAATTGTGGACTTCGTCAAGGTTAATCTGGAACAGATGGAGTTATTGTGTGTCAAGAAAACAACTGTACTAGGAATATAATGTTCCCCTTGATGAACTAAGTTTATTTGGGAATATTCCTGGACATTGTTAGTGGGGAACCCTAAACAGACAGCAAGGTTTGGGGGTACTTTTTAATAGCTTGTGCAACACTATGCTGTACAATCCAATGTCATGCCAATACAACACTCTGGAACTTCCCTCACTTTCTCATGTACTATTGATAACCAGGCTTGACTAGTGTAATAATTTCTATGAGAAGCTGTTTTTAAAGAGAACTGAAACTGCACAGGTACAAAATGTGTCTGTCCAGGTATGTTTAATACCAGACAGTATCAGATGTGGCACTTTATTCTATAATAGTTAAGAATCTGAATAATACACCCCTCAATTATTTGAGTTTCTTAAAGAGCATCTGCATATGTTTGTGTGTGTTGTAGACTTCCTATCTTAATCTTTATTATGGTATTTATTTATAAAATTTATATGCCGCCCATCTCCCCCAGAGGAGGAGGTTTTACAGTCCAAAAGCACAATGTACATCTTTTTTTTTTTAAGTTTTGTTTGACATATATTGTATTTTCTGGCTGTAAGGGTGTGATAAAGATTAAGGTTAAGATCAGAAGATCTACTGTTAGAATTGGAGTTCAGTTCATGTTTTTGGAAGGGTGGTGCAGTATTTAGCCAAAGCAATACTAGAAGAAACAGCTTATCCTGCCTTTCCTTTGTTTCAGCCCTACTGCTTACCAGAGCTTGCGCTAATTCTGAAACTTGGGTAAGGAGAATCCTACTGTATGTCTTCAACATTCTGACCACCTGGCCTGAAGGCATCTCAAAGTGTGAGTAGGCTATCTGCTTGGGCTTGAAGCAGAGGGAACTATTTATAGAAAGATAATCCTATGAGGTTGAGTCCAAAGAGGTTTGTTCCTTTGGACAGCTCATTTGGGGAGCAACAAGGACCAAATATTAATGGTAGTGGAAATAACTAGGCTGTGTGGGATACCTAGCAAGGTCACTGTTTAGATCATCCTCTGTTCGTGGTTTTTGACTGTAGTAGAGATTAATCTAATCTAATCCATTATCTAAGTGAAAGCTAATGGGATGGATGAAGGGGGTGGGAGTGTGGGCCAAGGCAGATTTATGGCTTAACTCCAAAATATGTAAACAGACTTCAATACATTGTTGGCCCCGTCATGGATTATCACCTTGAAGCAGTGGCTTATTCCAATGATGCTATGAGCTATAACATTGTGAAAATATACTCCCAAGGGCTCAGTCATGATGTGGAGCTCACAGACAAGTGTTCAGACTAAATATGATCCACTGGAGAAGGAAGTGGCAACCCACTCCGGTATTCTAACAAGGAAAGAAACCAAATTACATTCACAACCAGGATGATGTAAACATGGTACTGGAAGATGAGCACCTCCAGATTGGAAAATATCCAACAAGCTGCTGGAAGAGAGTAGAGAACAAGTATGATCTTCACTAGTGCTTATGATGTGGCTGAATTAAAGGCCCCAAAATGTCCACCTGCTGATGTGTCCAGAGACAAAAGAATGTTTGCTACTGTAAAAGTTCCTTCCTTCCTTCCTTCCTTCCTTCCTTCCTTCCTTCCTTCCTTCCTTCCTTCCTTCCTTCCTTCCTTCCTTCCTTCCTTCCTTCCTTCCTTCCCCTTTTTCACTAAATATCACCTAATAATTACCTTCAC